>NC_142515.1:37085000-37388030 GCF_057876585.1 Rhinolophus sinicus
TTAGAAAAGCACAGCAAAAGTGAAAATAACAACAGTACCTGTAATACACTGAATGGTGGTTTAAAAAAGATATGTCCATGTCCCAGTCCTACAACCTGAACTGTGACCTTATTTGGAGAAAGATTATTTGCAGAAGTAGTTCTGTTAAAAATTTTGAGATAAGGAGATTATCATGGAATATCCAGGTAGACTTTAAAAGCCTTTACAAGTGTTCAGATAAGAGACAAGCATAGGGAAATTAGACACATACACAGAAAACATATGAAGAGGTAGCCACAAATGAAGGAATGTTAACAGTCACCAGACCTGGAAGAGGCAAAGAGCAGATCATCTCCTAGAGCCTCTGGAGGTAATGCGTCTCTGCTGGCAGCATGATTTTGGAATTCTGGTCTTTTGGACTGAGAAAATAAGTATCTCTTGTTTTAAGTCTCTAAGTTAGTGATAATTAGTACCTAACCTCAATAAATAAGATGGCAAAAATTTTTAAGAAAGGGAAAATTAAAGAGCAATACCAATCCAAAAACTTAATATATTTAAAAAGAACAATGTATTAGCAGATTAACAATAAGTACATCATGTGCAAGTGAGATGTATTCTAGAATTGTGTGAATGGCTCAGTATTAGGAAATCCATTAATACCTTTATGAAATATAGAAGAAAAATCTCATCTACCCATATGTTTCTTTCCTTGAGTTAGTTACTGAAAAAACCTTTAAAAATTATTTCAGGATCAACAAAGCTAACAAAATAGAAACATATATTTCACAACATGAAATAATGCATGTAAACCCCTAAATAATCTAAAGTCAGGACAAAGACAAAGATTAAGTAAATTCACAATCTCTACTATTTTTGATTACTTTTGGGGAATTATTCAACTCAATCTGGAAAAAAAACACACACATAAGAATGTGTAATGGATAGAAAGAGGTAAAGATAATGTTATTTGCAGATGATTTAATGAAGTATATAGAAAATTAAATAAATAAAAGGAAAACTATTTTGAAAAATAAAATATTTCAGTATAGTAGCAGGATAATAAGTTACTATATAAAAGCCAAAGCGAGCACACACACACACACACACACACACACACACACACACACACACACAGATAATATAATGGAAGAAGAGATCCACTTTATAATAAAAATAGAAAATAATTAGTAGGAAAAATTGTGCCAAACTGACAGGTATCTCTATAAAGAAAATTTAAAGTCCTTGATACCAATAGATTTCAACAAATGAGATAACATTAAACATTTCTATAGAAGACTAGAAAACATCACAATGATTCTAGTTCTCCCTAAGGTAATTGTCATTAATGAGCGTAACACCAGTATCGATAAGATTTTTTTGGTGCATGTGTTCATGTATGTGGTTGTTATTTTTATTATTTTCTGAAACTACACAAGCTGATTATAAAGTTTATATTAAAAAAATCATAAAAAGGAAGGAAACATGTTTTTAAAAAGGAGCAAAGTAGAGAAATATAGGATAGCTTTCTCTACCAGATAATATGTAAACCTCTTTAATTAAAGCATTGTGATATTGGTTCATAATTAAATATACTAATGGGCTTGAATAAGGAGTCCAGAAATAAATCTAAGTGCATAAAAAATTTAGTAAATGAAAACTGATCTTTACGAAATGTTTTTAAAAACTTGATAGCATTTTATAGGAAGATAATTTTTATTTATTCTTTATATCATATACAGAAAAAATCCATGTGGATCCAATATATAAATATAAAAATACAACTACTAGAAAATCATGGATAAATTCATGATAAATTCATTTTTATCATCTTTATCATCTGTAAATGGGGAGAGACTTTGTAACTATGACTCAAAACTCAACTTTCTATAACTTTTAATTAGTTCAGCCAAATCATCTATCAATTGATGTATTTATCTAGATGAGTATGCAAATATGGCAAATGTTAATGATGGTTAAAAACCAATACCTGTACATTGTGAATGTACAAATACTCATTGTACTATTCATTCCACCTTTTCCAAATGTGTTAAAATATCAAAAATTAAAATTAATACAGTAAGTTTGATAATATTTTTGTATCATGAAAAAATAAGTATAATGATAATCTTACTTTGCTCCAATATTAAAAGGAAATGGAATTAACATTTCAGAGTAAGGGGGAAAGTCATTGATATTGCAATACAAAATCCAAGCTATACAGAGAAACTAAGGGTAGCATTTTAAACTTTTAAAGCCTTTTATATAAGCATACACACATGAGTACACACACAACTACTAATTAATAAAAGTCACCTGTTTCCTAAAACTGACTGATTAATTTGTAATGGCTTGTTAATTTAAGATTAGCTATGTTAGGAAGGTGGAAGCTAACTCTAGAACCAACCATTAACATACAGATACTCATTATATTAAAAAAATAAATAAAAACAGTCATTATTAAATGATTTTTAATTCATGTAAAACAAAAAAAATAAACAACACTTTTCCTTTGGGTTGGTTTTAAAGGTAAAATGCAGAAATTGACAATGTTTATTGCAAATTAAAATTCCTTGACAAAGTAGAAAGAGGAAATCTCAAATTCAGCACTGCTGCAGTGACAAAAATGGAAGTATTCTGGAGTACTCTCCATAATTTCTGCCTCTCCTTTGACCAGACAGTTAAACATTAAAAGTGTCTTTTATCAATTTGTTAAAAAATGACAAACTGTTGAATAACAAATCCGTTGGGAATTTAGTTGAAAACACTGAAAAACATTCAAAACTATGCCAAATAATGTTTAAACACATATTTGTCCTATGACTGATGAAAAAGAAAAATAGGAGCTAAGCTAAAACTGTTTAAAATATTCTATATTTGTATCAATAGGCAAGAATGCAGAACATTTAATGTAGATAGAATAAGGGTGAGAATGAAAAAAATGACTTAAAGATTAAATATAAATGAAGCTATCAAAAGAGGGGAAGGAATTAAAGTCTCAATCATGCCTATTGAATATAAGTTTAAAATATATTGAAATGGTGAATATAGAAACATCAGTATCAATGGCTTTCCCCGCTCTACTTTCCTTTCATCAGTATTTACGTACTGAGGCAGAAAAGTTTGTTTAAGTTTAAGGACTGGGTCTGAATATCTTGATTTTCTTCTTTTTGGTATCCCTGGAGAATTATCTAAATTACAGTGAATAAAAGGGATAAAAATTCCCAGCCAGAGAAATAACATTCAATCCCTTTCTATCACCAGAAAATGAAATGCAAAGAAGGTCTCACCTTCAGCCTGGCTTGCATACCTGTGAGACACAGGGAAACTTACTCAACCTTTCTGCCTTCAGTTTCTTCATCTTTAAAATAGAGATATTAGTAATAACTATGTATATACCAAAATCAACTATGCATAAAATAATTGGATATAGAAAAACAAATCTGCTATAAACCATGAAATTGACTGTATTTTTCTTGTGACTTTTTTTATATATATAACATTAAGGGTTGTTTGGATATTCAGGTAAATATGGTGAGAAATGAAAACATGCTTTTATCTCTCCTCTCATCAAGCTCTACCAAAAAGAATACTGAAAATAGATAAAAAATGCCAAGACTTCACAAATGGAGGTGTGACATGCTCTAAATGCAAGAGGTGGGCTGGGACTCCTTATAGGAGAACCAGGAACAACTCTGTGTTTGGGACGTCCTCATCCTTTGATCTACTCCAAGCAGCTATATAACTGTCCACTATCTTAAGAAATCTTCAGTAAAGTTCTCTTTGGAAACACAGAACCAGAGAAGCCTTGAACTTGAGGAATGCCACACACAGTTGAGGGGGCACATTTTAAATCAAAACTTTAACAGAAATTTTCATATAAAAAAAAGAGGATGCCAAACACTTCTTTCATTCCATACCACCTAGAATGCCGGTAGCAAGGCTTCAACCTGCTAACAGTGAGACAGGTTAGGTAGCAGGTTTTTAGGTAGACAGGGATGTCCCCGGTAGAATAAACAAAGACAGCCATATCCTAAAATCCCAAGTTTGAAATCACTCCTTCACTCCAGGACAAAACGTAACAGCGCCTTGAGGTTAATCATAAAATTTCTTTTGGTCTGACAAAGGGAACAGATCTGATAGATAGCAATGGGCTATTTTGTTAATCCCTTCAGGATGAGCTAACAGAACAAACCTGGTAGATGATTTCCATTAGAAGGAGACAGCCCCCTTCCGCAAACAGGCAAGGAAAGGTATAAAAGTAAGAGCTTTTACCTCAGTCACTGGGCACCCATGTTCGGGACCCCCTCCCGCTGGGGAGCTCTGATGCTTTGCTTTCAATAAATGATCCTCTTTAAAACTCCTCTCCTCTCCTGGGTCCGTGTTTCCATTCTTCGGTCTCAAGAGATAGAATCCCAGCACTCATTCACACAAAACTCCCCTACATCATCTGTGGACTCATAGAGAAAAATCTCCTAACTTAACAGAAAATAGAGAATATTCTACTCTGCCTGAGGCTCATGTGGAACAGTCACTCCAGCTGACTCACAGACCTGCAGTGTAAACAGAGCTCTTGGCTAAGCCAGGTCAAGTCAGTCAAGCAAAGGTGAGAACAAAAAAAAATAATAATAATCATTGTTGTAAGCTTCTAAGTTTTGGAATGGTCTGTTATATAGCACCTGCTAACTGAAATATAGAAAGAATAAAATAAATAAAAGTCAAAATTTTCAAAGAAATAATAACGAAAATGTTTTAGAATGAGGATGTAATATTGAAGTTTGAAATGCACCAAGTGTCAAACACAATAAATAATAACATACACATCAAGTGACACTATTATAATATTAACCAACAAAATGGATGACAAATTACTCAGTACTTTTTAAGTGCATTGGTCAGGGTAGTAAACAGTTTTTGTACAAAGTGTAAAAGTCAGAAATCACTAAGTATTAAACTTGTGAATAGCAACAAACACCTATGAGACAATAAAAAATGACTCCAAAATTCTAAGGGAAAATTATTTTCTTCTGAGAATGCTGTAAGTGGGCAATTTATACTCAAGGACAAAAGTAGAATAAAAACAAGTTAGCTATGTAATAACTCAGAATGGCTGCTTCCAAAACATGCTTCCTTAGTAAACTCTTAAAGGAGGACATCTAACTTCTCATTCAAGAAGAGAAGTAAAAGGATTTCCTAGACTATGGTTACAGGAAGTACTATTATAGAACAGAAGTGACTGAAGAGTTTAGGAATGAAATATTCATTGCAAACTAAGCCAAGCAAAATAGAAACACATTTTTAAAAACTCCAAACTTAAAAAAAGTTGTGAAATAAAAGTAAAAATAGTAATCATGAAATCCATGTGGTTGAAATGGGAATTAAGTTTAGATAGTTAGAATATAGTAAATTATAAACTTGTAGTATTAAAGAACTAAGAGATTGGGGTAAAGAAAAGTGTGCTAGGAGAGTTCCTATAGAGATGTGCAAGTGTAAGGAGGTAAATGATCATTTTCACAGGGATACATCAAAGTAATATCTAACATTGAAAAATCAAGAATGAGCTGCATACAGAAGCTTCCAGAAGAAGCTGGATTAAAATTACTTGATGCTGGGCTGTGCGAATAATTTTTGGGGAGGAGTGGACAAAATTCAGTACTATTTAACAGATAGATAGATAGATAGATAGATAGATAGATAGATAGATAGATAAAAATAATTTTAAAGAAAAGACAATGATTTAAAATAATTCGAAAAACTGAAATAGAGATTTTACTTAAAAAAGAAGACACAGAATTCCATAGGCACTATAAGGACCTTATTACTTGAGGACAGTTAAACCTGGTTCTATGATCCTCAGTTGTCAGGGATCAAACATAAGTTTGCCTTTCCATAGAACTAAGCTCAACAAAATTACAGAATGAGTCATTTTCCTGTACACTAACATTACCCTTTGTAATAAATTGCTGACCTATATAAGATCAAGATCTCTGCATTTCCAAATTGCAAATCTGTTCTTTAAAAATACCTTTGCTATGTCCAGGGAGGATTTGTGTAATATGACCAGTTTTACTCATAAATTATTCCCTATTTATAAAAGAATGTGGCCCATAATTAATTGCTTCAACTAATAAAAATAAGATTGTTTCTTTGCTTTTTAATTGTGGAAAACTTGAGAATTTTAGGCTAAATAAATATTTTAAAGTTTAGAACTATTAATTGTTGACAAAATTTAAAATGTCAATTTTAAATTGAAAGGAGGATGAATATCTGTAGAAACTTGTTAATATCCTCAATCAGGTCCTGTGTCATACAAATCAGTCAAACCATGTTATTGTGTTATAATTATTCCTAATGTTCAAAATGTATTTCTGAAGGTCCCAAAGAGTTGGAAAATTTTTTTTAAAATACATTCAGAATTATTGTGTACTAAGGAGACCAAACAGAAATTGAAAGCAATCAGGTCAGTACCTAAAATGCTTTTTTATTGGTTATTGCAGACCTATTAAGAAGCTATTCTATTCAGGGATAGGATAAATCAAAATGTTTGTGAAATTAAACAGAATGATAAATTCTTTCACCAGATTTGATTTTATAATCTTATGCAATCACAATCTAAATTCCATACTTTATATTTCACCCCAATGTGTATCAATGAATATGCTTAATATCATGTTTTTTATTAACTATGTATCATATTTATAGAGCCAGGGTAATGATTCATATTAAAGATTGCCTCCAAAAATGAATACAAATAATTCTAATAATTCTAAATAGTTTTAAACAAAGAAAATCTTGACAATGTCACCAATCATCTCATTTTAATTATAAAACTGTTTTGAAAATCCAAAGCTCTGCTTAGTTCATATTCTCTCAATGCACATATACAGAGGGGTACCAATGCATTTTATTACAGGACTTCAGGATTCTCTTTATTAGTTTGTACAATGTTAGTTGCTTGAGAAACAAATGCTGATTTCTCAAGGACTCCAGGAATCAAGGCAGTACAGAGTTTAACATAATTGTGTGAAATTTATGACAACGGACAATAAAATACAAAGAAGACACCTATAATGCAGTGTCTATCCATATGTAGTAAAAATATTAGAGAGAATGTGCTGTCTAAAATGAGAGGTGAAAATATGGTGGTGAAGAAGATATATGCAAAATAACAGAAGAATGCAATTTTTAAAGAAATAAGACAGAAATTCATATAAATCTGGACATGAGGACATAGAAAGCACCAGGAAAAATGTTCTACACTTCACAGAACATATATCGAAAACAATAACATTTTATAAACTTTCATATTAATTTCAACGACCTCAGAAACCTTTTAGGACTATCAAAACATCTTTTAATTATTCTTAACTTGATGGCAACATTTTATATCTCTTAGACTTCTCATTTAAAGAACAGGTGAACCCAACAGCTTTAGGTTCACAAATTTTGGTCCTTCCCAAATGTTTTCCACAAGGGAGTATTTATTTGTGTCTGGATAAAATTCTCTGTAGCCTATTTCACCCTAACCCCCCAGTATAGTAATGAGAACTTGACAGCCTCACTAGATAAGCCAATCTTTCTGAGAACAGGTATTTCTGAGGACTCGGGGAAGTTATAAACAAATAGAAAAGACATGCATGGCTGAGACTTGGCTTAAAACAGTGTCCATCTATTTTAACATTTGCTTATATGTAGAAATTATATCTATCTTTTTAGAAAACTATGGGGAGATACCATAATGCTCCCTAATATCAAGCTAAGTGCATAATGTAGACAATGCCATTGAATGTAATCTGGAAAATCTAGTTAGGTTGCCAGAAGCTAAGGAAGTTAAACTCCCTACAGGAATGAAACTTGAGACAATCTGGGAATGAATGGATAGCTCAGCTCAATGTAATCAGAAAATACAATTATTTCTCAGGCTCATTTACACAAGGGAAAAGGTTATCATAGTCTCAAATAGTCTGAAGGAGTAAAAAAATTGTCAGCGATGACAGACATGTCACTTTGGATAACAGATTACACTCAGTCTCAGGAGATGGTTTAAGACAACAGGAGGAGCAAAATTAGAAATAGCCTGCAGGTCCCTTCTTAGTTGTGACAGCCCTGAAATCATCAGGAGGCATCTGATAGTCGAACATCAGAGCACTTAAGCCTCTCTTGAACAATACCTCTAGAACTAAATGGCCAGAACTCTTTTGGAACTAAATAAACATACTCTAAGACAAAAATATATTCTGGAATTGTCTTCTTCAAATTCACAAGAATTTTAGTAATTAGTTATTGCATAGATATAATGCGGTCTGTTAAGAAGAGTGTACATTTCCCACTTCAACGTTTTCTTTTCAAGTACAGGTTGTTTCCTGGTTGTTTGCTAATGTGTGTGTTTTACTGAGGAATCATTTTTGTCTTATATAAGCTTGTATCAATATTATCAACACTAAAAAGAGATTGGTTCCCACTAACCAGCCATTCAATCTCACACATCCCCCTAACTCCTCTGGCATGCAATTGCTCTTCCAGGTCTAAAAAAAAAAAAAGGAAAATATTTTAAATAAATAGGTGATGATGGAAGAAGAGAAGAAGAGGCATCTACTATGTATCTAGTAAGACCCAAAGCCTGCTCCATAAGCTATATTTAAAGTAGAATCTTGCAAAGGAGATAAGAGAGGAAAATGTGGCAGGACAACCCATTCAGCTAGTAGGAAACAGCACAACTGACAATCAAATACAGGTTTTCTGAATCCCATGCTCTTTTCATTATGCCATACTGCTCTGGCCTAAGTTTTGCTTTGCATCCCCTCTGCCTTTTAAAGAAAACAGTTTGGATTCATACTGTAGCACATTTAATATCTGAACATATGCTGTAAAAGTGGACTCTTTCATAAACACATGAATCTTTGAGAGCCCTTTCAAAGATCTGAGTTTAAATATAAATAAAATAGCTTGGTCCAAAATGATTGCGACAAAAACAAACAAACATACAAACAAAAAAAACTATATTATTCATAGATCTGCTGTGGAGTCAAAATATGAACAGCTACATGGAAAGCTATATGGAGTCACTATATGAAAAGCTAAACAAAAAGTATATGCATGATGTAAGTACCTATGTAGCTATGTATTTATCTATGCTTAATGATGGTCTGATTGTTTCTAAACTCTTAAAATTATACAGCCTTAGCTATATCTCCCCAGATCAGTCTCTGTTCTCTATTTTCAATAAAAGCAAGATATCACAACACATTCCTAGGAATCTAAGAATGAGATTATATTTATAAAGTTACATGGGTGCTGAGAAAATGTATTAAAATAGTATTACTATATAGTTCTTCAGTATCTTAAACATGTAATATTACTTATGAAGATATAAATATTTGTTTTTCCATTATTGCACTCTCTAGTGTTAGACGTAATAACACTGATTCAGGCGGAATATATTCAAGGATGTTCTTGAAAGAAGGTAAGTTTTGAAAAACGATTACATGCCTACTTCAAATACCTCTCAAAATGCATTTTATGAATGCTTCTTAAAACCCAAAACTGTAGTGAAATTCACCACTGTGCTAAGTTGTCTCTGAAGTAAATATAATCATCCACATGTCTGGCCTGCATGCCACTTTGACCCATAGCCAGAAACTAAGTCAGGAAAATGCAAAGATAACATGACGCCAGGAGGCAGATGCAGGCCCAAGTTAGAGTAATTGTCCCATCCTAAATTCACTGAGGGAAGTTTGCTTTATATCCAACTATGTTTCATTTTCTTTTTTTTTTTTTTTTTAAGGATTTTAGATTCCAGTTTCCTTTTTTAACTCAACACTAAGCCCAAGTTGAAACAGTGAATAATTCATCCTAGTGTTCAGAAAATTGAAATGCATTTTGCATAAAAGCATAGTTTGTCTCTTTGTGGTATGTAACCCAGAATCTGAAATATTGCATTAAAATTTAACCTCTTTGAGTTTGAGACACAAATCCTGACTTGAAAAATAAAACCAAACAACAGCAGCAACAACCCCAACAAACACAACATCCCCACCGGCATTTTCATAGTATATTTATAGCCATAAGAACTAGCATTTGTGTGTTGTGACTGAGCTATTGAAACAGAATAGAAAATGAAATTGAAAAAATTGGGGGATGAAGGAAGATATCAGATCATCAACCTTGATATTACCAATTGTATCTCCAGTACAAAAAATATGTTTTTTGTTTTTTTTTAATGTTAAACACATAGCAGGAATTCAACTGTGAGAGGCCCTGGAACACCGAACAGAAGCTGTAGGCAACGGACATGGACTTCAAGAAATTCAAATCATTTCTTCATTTGTTGAATTTATAGTTTGAATCAAGAAACTATACAAACACAAATAAATTGTATACCTCTGCATGTGTCTATTTCCACACAAAAATATTTTCTAAAAAATAATCTCTCCTAGTGTTTTTAGGGCTAAGCTAGCTGATACTTTATTACATATAAAGTATTTAGCACCATGCCTTCAGCCTGCTTTGCTAGTTAGTCTCTGCATTCTGTAAAGGTGGTTCCAGAATGCAGATGATCTCACATGAAAACAGGAGATCATCAGCCAGTGGACAAGTGGGTCAGATGCCCTCTCACCATGCTAACATTTTCTGATTGGAAACATAAACGATAAAAAGTTGTTTGCGGCAGTGGATTTGATGTGGCACCTAACCATACATAAAGACCTTTTCCTTATGAGACAAAACAACGTGAGTACAAAGCTTTTTTTGCCCATGAAACATACCCAAAGCCCACTTCCTTATTGAAGGATCAGATCCCTCACACCTCATCCCTACCTCTTCTTGACTCTCATGCACTTTCTTGGCCACTTCCTTTTACTGAATTCTGCATCTGATTTTCCCACATATTGACTTACAGTTAGTGTCCAGTTTGGGAGGCGAACTATTCATTATATTAATTCTCACTCCCATTTCCCTGGCTTTGACCACAGTGTCTCTTGCTAATAACACTAGATATGAACTAGATAATAACTAGCTAATAACTCAGGCTATATGGCACCTGCCACAACTGAGGTATATACTCTCCTAATCGCCATTCCAAGTCAGCTTCAAGCTCTTATCTTTGTACCTTAGGCCATACATTCAACAGGCTAACTCCTGCATTACACTATCTATCTTTACATTTTTTTTAGCTTTATAAAAGTATAATTGACAAATAGAGATTGTATATATTTAAGGTACAGAGCTTGATGTTCGGATATATGTGTACATTGTGAATGAACACTGTAATCAAGGTAATTAACATACCCATCACACCACATAGTTACAATTTTCTTTTCCTTTCCTTTTTTATTTTATTTTATATTTTTGGTGAAAACACTTAAGATTTACTATCTTAGCAAATTTCAACTATACAATACAGTATTAGTAACTATAGCCACCATGCTATACATTACAGTGTCAGAACTCATCCATCTTTCATAACAATGAGAGGGAGAATAAGCCATTCCAAAGTGTACCATTTTGCATGTGGATTGCTTGGAGATAAAAGCAATTAAAACCTACCAGATTCAGGTAAAGCTTTTTGCCTCTCCCATAACAGTCTAAAGGAGTTTAAATAGCTCTTTTCCTGGTACAGATCACCTACCATCAGAGGTAACTATTTTATAGCAGAAAGACTTATTTGTATGGCTTGGCAAACACTTATTTATCAAACATTTGCTCCTTTCATCTTCCTGTAAACCATCTCCCTCCCCTTAGAAGTCCCTGGTCCCTACCCCCTTCTCAGCTCAGGATGCTATATAAACCTCAAAGCCTGACTCTCAAAAATATGTCAATGGTATTGTAACAGCTATATACGTGTACAATGTCAGAGGAGTAGTAGACTGGGGGGAGGGTGGAAGGGTGTTATCACTTTGTGAGGGGTATAAATGTCTAATCATTATGTTGTTTTGTACGCCTGAAACTAATATAAAAATTAAGTTAAAAATATGAGTCTCATATTTTATGGAACTCCTTTCTTCATGAAAGAAATCTGTTTTTCTACTGTTAACCTGTTTTATGCCAATTTAATTATTATGTCAGCCAAATGGACCGAAGGGGAAAGCTTTTCTCTCCTACAACTTAAACTTTGTGGTTTTTGACCATCACCTCCTCTTTTCTACCACACACCCCACCCTGCCCCTGACAACCACCATTCTACTCTCAGCTACTACGAGTTTGAGTATTTTAGATTCTATTAGGTTGGTGCAAAAGTAATTGCGGTTTTTGCAATTATTTTTAACCTTTTAAGCCACAATTACTTTTGTACCTACCTAATGCATACAGGTGAGATCATACAGTATTTGTTTTTCTGTGTCTGGCTTATTTCACTTAGCATATGTCCTTTAGGTTTATCTGTGCTGTCACAAATGATAGGATTTCCTCCTTTTGTAAGGCTGAATAATATTTCATTGTATGTATATACCACATTTTCTTTATTAAGTGGTCCTTCGAAGAATATTTAGGTTGTTTCTACATCTTGGCTATTGTGAATAATGTTACAATAAACATGGGCATATAGATAACTCTTCGAAATACTGATTTCATTTTCTTTGGATAAATTTTCAGAAATGGGATTGCTGAAAGTATGCAAGATTAACATTTAACATTTACATAAATTATAGTATAGTTATAATATTAAAATCATTATCAGAGATGTTATTAAATTTTTTAAGAGGTCAATAATATATTCCTGTTTCACTGCCACTGTAGGCATAAATTTTAAAAAAGTGAATCAGTATTCTTGCTTACTTTTGACTCAATATCAAACTAAAAATCACACACTCTCATTCATTGTTCATGAGCACTCAAATTTGTATCTCTTTTTGAGAAGCATTTACCTATATCAAAAATATAAGTACATATCAATGACCTAATTACAAATTATTGATCTATTTATAGATAAAGTACCTCATAAAAATGATAAAGTATAAATTACTATCAATAGAGCACAGTTTTAAAAATATAATGATCATTTATTTCCTCCATATCCTGTTTCAAAAGTTTTATAAGAAAAGTTTTATAAATAAAAATTTAAATCCCCCAATATTTTATCCAGTACTGTGATAGAAGGTGTCATCCTGAGAAAGCATGGACCAGTCAATGTAAATGAATGATTCCAATTAAGCAGGTTAGAAGAATAGCTTCTTGAATATTTTCAATCTATAACACCAATCACAGAATATTTTCAAAAAGACATTTCAGATGAAACTAGAATGACTTGAAATTTTCATTGAAAAAGACCTGAATTATAAGGGATCAGATATGCCTAAGCAGAGCCTAGTTTGACAGCTTTGCCTGATTTTGACCATAGTTTGCTCTAACTCATTTCTGGATTTTACAGAAAAAAAAAAAACTTAAACCATTAATGATAATGCTGTCAAGACTGGTTCCATTAATACTTCATCTTGTGAAAGTCCTGAGCAGTAAATTGATAATTCGCATTTGAGGCTTTATCAATCTTGCTGAGCAAAATGTCAGAAAGAATGGTAATTTTTCTGAAAGGAATTTTAAATTAGTCATGCTACTGGGTTTAAATGGATGTCTGGTAAAGACAGAAAAAAAAAAAATGATGGGGGAAAGGTTTTTGTTTTTGTTATTTTTTTTAATACCCTATTGGACACCAAAATTCAGAATTATATGAATATTTAAATGACAAACAGGCATATCATAGATTGCTATTCATTAACTGATACATGTCAATATATTTAAGGAAACTGATTCTATCACAACTTCTTAGCTACATGTTCCAGATTTTTCTCTTCAGAATTTGGTTGCTTATTACATATGCCATATTGATAACTTCATTGTAGTTGGGCCTTTGCCCAAAAATCGTTTGTTTGTGTTTACCAAATATGCTAACACTTTTTGTCAGTACTTATTAATGTACTGAGAGAAGAAATATTCGGTTTAGAATCTTTCCTTCCCAGCTTAAAATAGGTTATTAAGCAATTAAGATTATTATTAATCTGTAAAATTATTAAGAATTAAATGTAATAATTGCAAAAATGCATCTATACCAATGTATATGAAACTGATTTACATGGCAGTAGCATTCATTCCTTTGAAATAATTTCAGTTTCCAAAAATTTCAGTAATGGAGCAGAATTTTAAAATATCCACCCTGGACTTACACTCTTAACAACTGTTAAAGCATTCCAGGGCAAAACATTTGAACCAAACATTAATGGTCCTCATTTAATTTATCTTCCCTGTGTTATCTAGCTGATATTACAGTAAATTTGGCTTATAATCTTGACTCTTTGAATATTCCACACTTTGCAGGCAAAGAAGCCAGTTAGTGAGTTACATTACTCTGTAAAGTCAAAATATTTTCCTTTCAAGGTAGTAAGGGGCAGAAGCAAAATTTGGTATTTACCTTATGATTATATTCTGCATTCAATTAACATAAGCTTGATTTGATGCCACTGAAGTCTCTGCACTAGACCGACTGTCAAATCAAGGGAAAACTGGAAGTTTCAAAATAGAGAAATTAACAGGTTAAGTAGCAGTCTGTGCTAAATTGGTAAAGCATTTCACTGCATTTAAAAGAAATTCAACTGCACTGACTTAACCAGTAGACCGACCTCCCGACCTCCCTCCCTCCCTCCTTCCCTGCCTTCCTCCCTCCCTCCCTCCCTCCTTCCATCGCTCCTTCCTTCCTTCCATAAGAAGCATGGAGGTAAAAAGTATGGGAATAGTGGGTCTTCCATGTTTCTTATCCCCTCTGTCTTTGTTCACTATGAGTTTTTCAATTTCCTAGTTGCCTCATGGTGAGAAGACACCTTTGCAATCTACTGCCAGGCAGGAATAGTAAGAAACAACAAGAGACAAGTTGCTTTTATATCTTGACTTCCTGATATCCACACAAAATTTTTGCTTGGGCTTTTGGGCCACACTTACGTTGTATCTAATTGTAACCGCAAGGAAATATATTTCAGCCCTGAACAAAACCCATATTCTGTTAGTACGTAAGAAGGGAGGAAGAACTATCATGCAGCTAAATAGTATGCTTGTCACACAATTTATATAATCAGCAGTAAATTCACGTTTGGAGAATCTACACTACCCTAATTTTGGGGGGTCCTCTTTAAGTAAAAGACTATGAAGTTATGACAAAAAATTTGGGTATAAAAGTGAATATCTGAATAAGAAATAGTAATATATTACAAATTAAAAATGATAAAAAAATACAATCGTGATCATGTGAAGACATTGCTAGGGTGTCTATCAGAACTTGGAACAGGTCCATGAGTACACAATAGAGGTGCTAAATTTCTCTAGAGTCCTTAAATACATACAACTGTGTTCATTATTTTGTTTTCCAGCTATCTTCATTAAAATGATCCATTTTCCACCGATTTAGTTGCAAACAGATAAATAGAAACAAAACAACTTTTAATTCGTAAGAAGTCCTAGTTATTAGCTGTCACACAGATGGCCTTTGTGGTTTGCTGTTATTTATCATTATTTTGATACAAAGACTATTTTGATACACTGAAGAATATCATTCAACTATTTTGAAGTTAATCTATCAGTCAGTTAAGTTAAATATATTTCCCATAAAGCATTATCAAAGGAAAACATCACTTTTGGAGTTGATGGACTATATGTTACTATATTTTTCGCTATAGTAATAAATCATGAAAATTATTTTCTTAGATTAGCATTCAGGAGACAGGAATATCTATTTTAGATTATTTTGGATACTAAGAAAGCACAGATTTACTAGATTACTAGCGATCTAATAACCTGAGGGAGGCAAGGAGTCTTTGAATTCACATATGTAGAGGTATATACCACTTTAGGCATGTTAGAAAATACTATAATATGTATTTGGTTAAATGTAAATCTTATGCAATTTTTTTCTTTTTCCTTTTTGCTACTTAACAAAAAGCTGAATTTCCCAAATGTGTTATCCAACATTAACTTGCTTAAAGTAATTAAATATAAGGTAAACTTCTATTTGGCATGTTCACAAATCCTTAATATATTAACGTCATTAATCTCTGATTATCTTTTCTCTTTCAAATGTACCACATCTAGGACTCAATAGAACCTTATAGCATCCACATGCATAACTTCTGCTGATGACTGCCTTGATAACAAGAACATATAATAATAATACAGCAAAAGGGTTTACCTAGATTTATTTCTACTGTAAACAATTCATTTCACTTAGAGAGACAATTAACTTTATAGATGTTTGCTAAGAAACTTTTGATCCCATTTAGTGGTAACATTTAGATTTGTTTCAGAGGATGATATGAATTTAGGGCATGGTCTTAAAATCCCGTAAAGCCTCATTCACTACAATCAGTGCTCTACTACTAGGGACAGATAAATCAGAAAGCTTAGTGTTTGAACATCTCAGGATTCAGACCCTAAACTATATAGGTGACATTTCTAGGGAGAACAAAGTAAATAGTAGACTTAGACCCCTAAAGAGTGAAATCAATAAGCCAAGAATCAGAAATAAGCTACCAGGAGACTAGGGATAAAACGAAAAGGAAGAAGAGAGTCTCTCTGCAGATAACATCCTTTATTCATTAATCAAATATTAAATGCTAATTGCTAAATCACGCACAATACACTAGGTTCTGGAGATGGCATGGTAAAAGTCCAGGAAGACTAAAAACCTAAAAAAGTAAGACTAAAAAGATAGTATGTAGAATACCCAATTTGAAAAAGTTTATAATTATAAGAAAATGCAATATAATGTTATACTTCAGGCAATTTGGACTGTAATTTGATGCAGAAATGTAGTTTTGAGAAGAGCCACACAGCGATTCTGTCTTCTTTTGTAGAATAAACATGCAGAATTGTTGGTGCTGAGTTTGGTTTAATAACCAGAGAAACAGAAGTACAGAGGTTATATTTTAAGTTCTTAGGGAATGATGATGCAAGCATAAGTACAACAGAGCAGTGTGAAGGCAAGCATTTATTTTCATTCTTAATTCCAGTGGCTCCCGTATGCATAGAGAGCGCAATTAGCACTTGAGTCCCTGTCAGAACTCAAAATCAAGGAGAGAACCTTGCAAAACCTTCACTATTATGTGACCTCAACTTATGTATATCGGTTTTGTAAAGTTCTCAATCCCTGGCTAAATAAAACAGAAAAAAAAAAGTAGTTTCCCCCACTTATGTAAACACATTTGCAATACAGGGTGTGATAGGAAAGAAATAAAGCTGAAAAGGTAAGCAGATGCCAATTATTATTGGCATCCTAAACTTTGCTGGTTTGAATTTTATCTGGAGAAAATGAGGGACATTTGAATAGTTTTACCCAGAAAAGTTCCATTGTCTCATCTGTGATTTGAGTGAGCAAGGTTGAAGTGGGAAAAAGAGACTGGGACAAAGCAAGCTGGGAAACTGCGAGGGGGGGAGGCAGGAGAATTAAAAATTGTTGCCATGAATCTCATAATTGGTGGTTACAGGACTGGAGAAAAGTTGAGGAATTGAAGAGATACTTAATTGGCTTACTAAAAAGACTGTGATTGGCTGAAAGAGGAAAATATTTAAGGTTTAGTTTGAGCAAATAGTTGATGTTGGCAAGTTTAAGATATCTGAAAGTTAAGGGGAACAGAAGGCTATAAAATCAAATATGGACATGTTCATTTTGATGTTCTTAAGTGGTTATACAAGTGGAAACATCTAGATTTCAAATGGAAACATGAGATTGAAGAAGTGGAAAGAGACACTGGAAAAATTATTTGGAGATCATAGACATATGGATGGTACTTGCAACAATTAAAATGGATAATCCAGAGAGAACATAGGTCATGCAAAGAGTAGAAAAAAAATTACAGAATCCTTCAAGACACCAGTAACTGTGGGATGTGAAGAAAATAGGAGTTAAAAAATGCCACAAAGGTTGGAGTAAAATTTGGGAGAATGGTGTCATTTGTAGACAAGGGAAGAGATTGTTTCTAAAAAGAATGGAATTATATTATATTTTAAAATGCTGTAGAGCAAGTGACATATAGTGATGATTAAAATGAAAAAGGTTTTGATAATATTATGGAAGCATATTTAAAGGAGTGGTAGGGGCTAGACTGGAGTGAGGTGAAGTGTAATAGAAGGGAGTAGAGAAAGCAACTGTAGGCACTCCTTCAAGAATTCTGAGTTTCATTTTGGATAGGTTCAACCGACATGCCTTCAAAACATTAATCTTTCCTTTGGCTAACATAATCTGCTGTTAAACCCAGTCTCTGTAATTCTTGCATGACACATTTCAGTTGTCATATCTAGACGTTCAATTTGGGTTTTTTAAATACATCCCATGCCTTTACTTAACCTTTGGAACATATACAATATAGTTATGATAATATTTTAATATAGTTGTCTGATAATAATAACATATGAGTCAGCCCTGGGCTGGTTTCAATTGTGTGATTTATCATCACAATATGAGCCATATTTACCTGTTGTTTTTGTTTGTTTGTTTTCTGCATGCCTATCTTTGATTGAATGCTGGACATTGTGATTTTACTTTGTTAGGTACCAGGTTATGTTACTGTTATAATAATTATTCTTGAGCTTTGTTATTTGGAAACATTTTGATATTTTCAGGGCTCAATATAAAAATTTGGTAGGTAGGATCCATGCATTGCTCAGTGAGATTCAATTATATTCCACTGCTGAGACAACAGCTTTCTGTAAAAGGTTGCTAGTGTGGTTGGTAAGATCAGGCACTATCCTCAACACTGTGAGAGCACCAAAGCACTATCATCTCTTATCTTGTGAGTGGTGTGGTCTCTGCTTTAGGTGGTTTCCTCAGATATACACTCTGATCAATACTCAGATGGAAACTTGAGATGGCTCTATGAAGATTTCTGCAGGTCTCTCTCTGTGTAGGAATATTTTCTTCAGTACTCTGCCCTGTGAAATCAATCAACCTTGATATGCTCAGGCTCTCAACTCCATTTCCTCATCTCATCCAGTCTGTTAATCTTTGCCTGGGTTGCTCGTCCCTGCACCATTGCCTGGTGACTCTCAGGGCACTAACATGTTTCAGGTTGGATGGTAAATCCAGTCTCTATTACTCTATTTTAGCCAAGACAGCTTTCACATCAGCATGCTTTATAATATTGCTCTATCCCCCATAATCTTTTAAATTATGGTGTGTTCTATGGACTTGATTAAATTTAAATTTAATTCCTTTAGAAATAATATTTTATAGGTTGTACTCTACATTTCCCAACATAGGTACTTAGGAAGCACATAATATTGGGTATATTCTTAACTGACTTCTGAATCTCATTTTTAAATCTTACAGAATTAACATTCATACAGAGGTATCTTTGACAAAATACCCCAAATATAAAATTATTTACTTTATAGGACAATATTGGAAGTAACAATACTAAGGTTTTAAGCCAATACTTATTTTTAATGGCTCCTAGGTCTCATTTTTCAGTATATTTTAGTTCTAAATTATACACATAACAAAAACATTAGACCTTGCCAAAAGTACGACCAAATCATATGCTGAATATAGTAATTATCAACTCAGGTGAAACTGCTATCTCTTAACGAAACAATCATTCCTTTACCATGGAAACACTGTCACTACATCACTGCCACTTTAGAAAATTTAGTCACACTCATTAATGGTCATCACTTCTACCATCATTATGTCTGCAAAGAAAGCATGGCTCTTTTTTATTAAATCTATGAGACAAGGGTTAAGTATAGATTGACTTACATAGATTCACAATCACAAGTAGAACCACTCTACTAATTGAGGATTTGTTGAATATAATGTATTCTTATGGACATGAAATATAAATTGTATTACATAGTTTTATATATTTCCAAATACAACTGATTTATATAAGTGGTGATATGTGTTCACATCCTTAGGATGTACTGATTTATATACCCAAACTAGGATTATCACTCACATTCTGTTCTAACTTCAGGGAGGTTGATAGCCAATAAACCACAGCCCTTTGCTACTTTTCCTATGATCATCACACACGTACAATGGGCAAGTAAAGATAAAAATTTAATTCACTCATTCTAGAAAGTAACAAAATAAAGATAGAGTATAGCAATTTTCACTGGCCAGGAATTTTTAATAATTCTTCCCAATATGGTAAGGAATGTCAATATTTCCACTGTTGTTTTTTGAAGCATTCATAACTGATGCCACAGTAACACTGTTGTCCCAGCTTGATAACTAGTATAAAACCAAAGGAAATGTAAATAACACCATGAAGGTAAACTGCTTGAGAAAACCGTGCTACTAAGTGTATTGTACCTATTCAATCTTAACCTCAGCATCAGGTCAGGGTCGATTACATCTGCAATCTTCTGTTATCAATACTAGTCTACTTTCACCAATATATTTGTTCTTTTCCTTAGGCTTCAACAAATTTAATAAGCCAGGAAGGTTGCTGAGTTTGCCAACTGTAGTAAATGCAAAGAATAGAGGATATACTAAATCTGTAATATTATTGAATCACAGGTGATATGAAGTCGATATTACATTTTTCCAATATAAGCTTGTTTTAAATACAGAGAAATTTATAGATGACTCTTTTTCCTGAGTGTGCATAGATGTTTTACGTCATGCACTGATTTGGGACAAAATCCTGACTGTGAACATCTGCCACCTACATCTGTCTGCATGTGAGCAAAGATGAACAAGTGAGTACACACAATTGAAACTAAAATATAAAAGGTCCAGGAATGAGTAGAAAAAAAAGAGGCAAAAAAATTTGTCAATAACCTGAAGTACAATTCAATAATTTTAGACTGACTAGGATTAGACAAATTTTCTAGAACAAAGCAAGTTACTCAGACTTTTAACTTCATATACTAAAGTGAGTAGAGTTATACTGATAAGAAATCTAACATAATGTTTCCTATCCTGTAGATATTTTATTCCATGATGATATGTATTCTGGCCTATTTGGGGTGGAGAAGAGTAAAAGACTGAGATATAAACAGAAGAGTTGCTCTATTGAGGGCTGGATCAAACAATGTTGCATTGTTTAAACATCATCATTCAACTGTAGTATGCTAATCTCTAGTGTAGGAAGGGGATTACTCAAAATTCCCCAGAAGAAATACAGAAGAAAGTGTGACTGCCATTGCTTTTGTGTGTGTGTGTACAAATGTTTTCACCTCATTCAAAAATCACGTAAGACTAGAATATAAGTGTTCTGATCTTCCCAGCACTCCTTACTTTATCAACTCATTTTTAATGGAGACAGCAATTTAAGTTTATAAGAAAGGAACACGGGATGAACCAGGCAATAGCTTCAACAAGCAGACTCTCTTTATAGCTTTATAAATAATTAAAAAACAGGCATGCATTTGTAAATATACAATCGAATAATGATGTTGAGAAACCTCAGCATAAGGTTGAGTAGAGATTGTACAATACTGTCATGATTACGTATTTTTTTCTCTAAGGGTATGTTTAGATTTTTACTGTTATTTTGCAGTTTAATAAAAATGTAAATGCCATTCTAAATGAGAACAATGGGGAAATACTGAGAAAAAAAGAGGCAAATAGGTGTCCCAGAGAACCTGAGTAACAGATGGCAAGAAAGATGGCCTGGGTCTACCTGGGGGATTTTCGGGCTCATGGAGCATAGCATGGGTATGTGAAAGAGGTAATCAACAGCTCTCCTCCACAAAGTAGTTAAATACAAGGCTGGTTCATGTCAGCTCAACAGCCGTAAAAGTGGCCTAAAGTAGCATGTAGAGGCAACAGTTATACAAGCAAGCATACACTGAGAGAAATCGTGCTTGTAGAAAACCCATTACTGCTAACGTAGTCCTTTGTAGTTAAACATTCTGTTTCATTTTTTTAATCTTTATTAAATTTACTGGGGTGACACTGGTTAGTAAAATTACACAGATTTCAAGTGTACACTTCTACAATACATCATCCATATATTACATTGTGTTGTTTCATTTTTAACCCTTATTATCTCAACCCTTGGGCTTTTCACAGGTACAAGTTGGAAATAGTGGTAATTAATATGCTATTGTCAAAAAATATGTTCAGTGTTTTACCTTAAGAAGAGGGATACATTGAAAGGTCTATTCCTCAAAACAAATCACTTTGGCAAATTTAAATTATGTGGTGGGACTGAGTGCTGGAAGACACAGCACCTTTAATTACATCTTAGAACACTCAAAGTTTATTTCTTTTTAACCTGTACAATACCTCGTAATGCTTCACAAACGTTCTCAGTGGCCACAAGGGTTATGAACAAAGCTCTATCTTCGGAGTCAGATAGACACAGGTTTAAACAGCCCATAGGTCTTTAATTAGCTACTTCATCTTTCCAAGTTTAGTTTGCTTATCTGTAAATTGAGCACTGAGGTTTAAAGATAAAGCCTGTGTATTAGTCAGTGTCCTCTAGAGAGAGAGAGAGGGAGAGAGAGAGAGAGAGAGAGAGAGAGAGAGAGAGAGAGAGAGAGAGAGAGAGAGAGAGAGAAAGATTTAATTTAAGGAATTGACTCACCAGCTGACAAGTCCAAAATCTGTATGGCAGGCTGGCAGTCTGGAGACTCAGGAAAGAGTAGATGTTGCAGTCTTTAATCCAGAGGCACTATGGGAACACAACTCTTTCCTCTTGGAACTTAATTACATTGAGGCCTATTTAACCACTTTGCAGAGTTCCCACAGCAACTGTGTAAATGCACAGATGTACTGTATTGAGTATTGGTGTGGTTCTCAGAACTGACTGCAGGGAGGATCACCTGCAGAGTTCTTAAAACCCCCTATATGCTGCCCACAGCCCCCTTTCTTCGCTTGTTTTGAAAGCTCCCCAGGTGATTCTGATGTTAGAAACCACTTTTGTAGAAAAAGAAGGGTGTCTAAAATGATGGAAGTATCTCATCCCCCATATATCAAAGATATAAACTCAAGCACTGCTCAAGCTCACAGATTTACTGTGTAACATCACATTGCACTCAATGTTGGCTTGGGGCTACCAGAAGCATTCCTAGATATCGGTGGTAAATAACCCACAATAATTCTCTTTCAGACCTTGATGTGTTACATTATACACAGAACAGTTTGTCAAAGCACTTTTTGTTAAGCGCAAGTAAAATTAACACAAAGCAAAATCCATGGTATCTGCGGTCTCTGGTCTCTCGTATTTAGAATAATGTAGTGCTAGGAAACGATAAACAAGAATGAAATGACGAAAATCAACTTGAAAAATATGCCATTTATCAAAGATGAAAATCAAAGTATACTAGCCAGTTTAGTATAAATTAAACTTAGCAACCATTCATTAAATCTCAATTTTGGCCTAGTTTTTATATTAAAATTCATGAATGACATAGAGATAATCCATGCATTCAAGAGACTTACTCTTTCATTAGAGGTGAGTGAACTATCATGTGATGATGCCTGATAATATTAACAACTATCATTTGTTAAACAATTACTATATATTAAACACTACTTAAGCACTTAAATCCATAAACTGACTTCTCATAAAACATACAAGGTGGTAATTATCATTTTTCCGATGAGGAAACTGAGGTTTAAAGGGGAGGGGTGTGGGAGATGAAGGTAAGGGGGATCAGATATATGGTGATGGAAGGAGAACTGACTCTGGGTGGTGAACACACAATGGGATTTATAGATGATGTAATACAGAATTGTACACCTGAAATCTATGTAATTTTACTAACAATTTTCATCCCAATAAACTTTTAAAAAATTGTCTGTTATACAGCTATATACTGGTTGAAACAGAATAAAATTAGGAAATAGGGAAAATTGGAATCGACAAAAAAAAAGGCTCAAAAATTTGTCAGACATGAAAATGCCGATCAGTCTCATAAAGATGCCCATGGAAGGTATAGGAAGAAGTTGAAATCACCTAGAAAAGAATGTAATGGGGGAAATAACAAAATGATTCTCACTCTCCCCAGACTCTTTACTCTTATTTTCCTCACACTAGCATCTCACATCAAAAGCAATCTTCATCAAGTGTATTATCCAAAATACAGTATGCCTGGTGTTTCACCCATGATTCCTAGAGAAAAAATAGTCTATTTTCCCACCTGTGCTCTTTTTCCCTTTCTTGATCATCCCAAATGTTTCCTTATCTCTTCATTGAGAGGCTTTTTAAGGCTCTCCTCCAGAGTCAGTGCTCTATATGCTGGCTATGGTAAAATTTTTCACATGTCACTCCTGTATCACTGGAGTTTAATTTTTCATTGGCCAACCTGTCTCCTCTTAGGGACTAAGAATATCCTCAAAGACAAACTTCTAGCCTCATAGATACGTATGCCCCAAGTTGCCAAATAAAAGAACGTATCTCCAACTGGGAAAATGTACAAGTTTAAAAAAACAAAACAAAATAAACAAATAAAAGAGGAAAACAGGGGGAAAGCCAGGCTGGGGTTAGTGAAACAGGATTTCTCAGGCAGGCAGCAGAGCTGGAACAGATTGAGAAGGTAGACTGATGACAAGGTGTCATGGAAAGAGGTTTGAAGATGAGGAGGAGGGAAAGACAACCACCTAAATCTGGGAAGTCACACATCCTTGACCTTTACAAAGTAGCAGAGCTCCTAACATTGAGATTTCTAAGGAAAGTATAAATCTTGTCTGAAATACAAAATCGTTCTACTAAAATTGGTAACCTCCTAATATTACTGTCTAACCTGTTACTTAGTTTTTCATTATTGCAGTCATTTCCAGCTCAAATTATTTTGTAAAAGCATGTAATAATCATTAATAAGATCCAAAATTATTAAGGGATCACATTGTGGAGGTACTGAAAAACATAAATTTTAGATGGTGTTTGTATTGTCAAAAATGTATAATGAAGTGAGATAGACCCGATCACCAGGCAATTGCTTCCTAACTTTTCCCCACCCATTTCCCACCCCTTAGAAGATCAGAATTTTAACCAGGCCATATTGGAAAACAGGAATGGGTGAACTGACAATGAACTGACAGTCACATTATATCTGTATAAAGTTATCTCAGATGCATTATTGCATGGTTTTACTTCATTTCTCAATTATATATTAATCTGTTTGTTGAATTTATGACCCCACTACAATGTAGGCTCTATGACAAAAAGAACTTTTATTAGTTCACTACACAGTATCTAGTACAATAAAAATAAGCCTCAATAAATATACGCTGAAACAATTATTGAATTAATTTGATAGCTTTAGGACATGTCAGGATATGAATTATGTGAATAAGAAGAGTTTGGAAAGATCTATTTCCCAGTCTTTAAAATCTTCATCTATCCACATATTGATTACAGATTTAAGGAATGCCTATGACAAGGGAACGATGGAAGTCATTTCAGTCATCAACTTTAAAAGAAGCATCTTAAGCATGAGACAGAGCAGCAGTCAATTAATAATTTCCAGTGATTCAGTCTCTCACTTCATCATCACATGGCCACCTATCAAAACTACCTGGTAGTTCAAGATGTTCTGAAAATGTCCTTATTGAGCTTCCTAACCCACCTTTTCTTTATAAATTAAGAAAAACAAATTCAATTCTATGTAACTGACTTTCATGATATTTTTGGCCCTATAATACAATTCTTCTTAGCAAAAAGCATGTAAACTATAAAGTTATACTATATTTTAGTGCAGACAAATGTGAAACAATAAATTATTTATGTATACCGGTACCTCCTGGACTGTTCAATAAAGATTCAGCTGGAACAGAAAATTCTTCCTTTAACCCACAGATCCAAACATTATAATATAATTGTCATTCATTGTTCGATATGGATTCTCTTTTACTTCTTTATAGGAGAAAAGCATTTGGTTACAGCAGAGGAATGGAGGGCAGAAGTGGAGACTTGAATGTATGACTTCTCATTAATGCAACTCCGTAGACACGGTTTGAGCAACTATGCTTAAATGCATGAGGGTCAGAACTCCAGCATAATATCTGTATAGATGAAAGTATGAGATTAAGGACAGAATTTGAGAATCAAGTCAAAAGACTGTTCAAACAGAATTATTAGATTCTGATCATAAGCAGGGCTGCTTCAGTGCTTAGAGGAGATAGTCTGGCAAAGAGTTTGGAACAGAGGCATGCTGTCTGTGCCAGTCCAGAATTTATCAATGCTCTGGAGATCTGCAAATTATGGGTTTGGGGAGCACAGTGGAAACAAAGTGTTTGGCTCAAAACTTATGATTTACAAGAGATGATATTAGCATGCCATCATTAGTATTCTTGAAGTGGCTTTATCAGCCTCATGTATTAGTTAGGATGCATTATATACGAGTGACTAGAATGCAAGGGCTCTACCTGTTGTGTTCACTGCTCTCCTCTGGTGCTTAGAACCATGCTGGGTACAAAGTAGGTTCCAGATAAATATAGGTTGAATGGCTGAATGAAGTGAAAACCTTAACAGGGGAGGAAGAGTGTGGAACATACCACATGAGGGCTCTTCCTGGCCAAATGGGTGCTATGTATACTAGATATAAGACAAAATATCTTTATTGATTCCCAGAAATAGCTAAGAGAAAGGGAATCATGTTTAAGGCATAAATGTCTTCCTTTAGTCAAACAGAGGCTTGGAGTCCATGTAACTTGTGCATGAAAATAAATATCATATCACTATTTTAAGTATAAACTGGTGAGAGCAGGTATCATTTGGATTCCACAGATAACAGAAATAAAGCACAAAGGTTAACCCAATAAAGAATATGATAAAACGATGCCTAAGTGTAAGGGTTGACTTCCAATTTGCTCTTCGTTTGTATTTCCCCAAACATACAGTCAAGATAGCTAAAAAACAGTCTTTACATCTCAGAAAATGTCTGCATTTGAAATAATATGGATCATGACTTCTACTTTTCATAATTACTATGGAAAATCCTTCTGGACAACTATACACCTATAAAACCTAAGCCCACCAGTAGTAGGATAGTAATATTTCTCCCCACAATCAATATCTTCCCACATTGATCTACAGGTTCAGTGCATCCACAGAAAGAAACAAAACAAAACAAAACAAAACAAAACAAAACAAAACAAAACAAAACAAAACAAGTCTTCGGTTAAAATAATGACAGACCAAAATTTAAAAGAAAAGGCAAACTAGAATAGCCAAAACAATTTAATAAAGTTTACAGCATTTATACTATCTGATTTACTGTTCTGTAATCAAGAGTACCTTGTTTGCATAGGATAGACATCTAGGTCAATAGAACAGAGTAGAAACATAGACCTTCACTTATAAGTCAATTGACTTTTGACAACTGACATAAAAGTCTGGATAAATCAATGGGATAAAGATACTATTTTCAATAAATGATGCTGGAAAAACTAAATATCTCTTTGGAAAAAGAATAAACCTTGTATTTTACCTCACATCACACTAAACACACATAAATATACCCAACAGATTATAAAACTAAATGTAGGCCCTAAAACTATTACATTACTAGAAGGAAATAGGGAAAAAAAAATGATGTTAACTAAGGCAAAGATTGTTTTACACACAAAAAATCAATTCATAAAAGAAAAACAATAAAATGGACTTCAGTAAAATTAAAAGTTTCTTTGAAAGATGTTAATTAAAATAACAAACCAACCCAAAAGGTCAGCCACAGACTGGAAGATAATATCCACAAAACCTATATATGAAAACAGAGTTGTACATGTAAAATAACATATTTTAAAAATCTCTTGCAAGTCAAAAATTATAATAAAATACTACATTAACATAATGGAAATATATTTAAGATGACACATCACAAAGTAGATATATGAGTGGACAAAAAGCATATTGGAAAAATGCAATTCAAACAACAATAACAAATCACTAAACACACAACACCAGAATAGCTAAAATTAAAGATATTAGCATTATCAAGTGTCAGCAAGAATGTGGAACAACTTTTACTCATGTGCTGTTGGTAGGAATACAAAATATTGAAGCTATTTTGACCAACAATTTGGCAGTTCCTCAAACTGTTAAGCATAATTTTGCCATACGAACCAGCAAGTCCAAGATATATAGGCAAAAGTAATGAAAATATATATTCATACAACAAATTATATGGAAATATCCATAGCAGTATTTTTCATAATAGCAAAATAATCCAAGCATGCATTAACTGGAGAAAGGATAAACAAATTACAAAGTATCTATACTACCCACACGTAGCAATAAAAATAAGCAAAATATTAATCTGCACAATGACATGAATAAAACTTAAAATATAATGCAGAGTGGAAAAAATTAAATACAAAAGACTACATACTATATGATTCCATCTAGATGATATTGTAGAAAAGGATATATAAATTATCCCTTTACATATCTGACAAAAATATGTTAGTGCTTTAAAAAATTCATAGATGATCATTAAATTTATTTGTTTCAAAGTCAATATTTTTATCGATACAAATGTCTATTTTCATTTTTTAAATTCCTCACTTCTGATTTCCATTATATTAGAATTTATGTTTTAACTAGATTACATGTAATGAGTATTTTAACCTTCTATTTGCCTTTCCCCTCACATAAATATATACACACCCTCCATTAAACCAGTCCGTAGATTCTGTTAATTAAAGATAAATTAAATTATAAAAATTAACTCATTTCAAAAAGATTCAGGAGGCAAACTCAAAGAACTCCCATTTGCCAAAGATGGAACAGTTTAAAGAACAAAATAAGTAATGGAGTAGTGGGTTATAATCTAGAATATTGTGTGTGTGTGTGTGTGTGTGTGTGTGTGTGTGTGTGTACATAAGTGATTGAATAAATAAATACATAGGAGAAGAAAGATAAATCTTCCTTACAGAAAAATTCCAAATAATGTACTAGTATATAGATACCACTCCCTTCCAGAAAAAGGAGCTCAATTCTATCCATCACCTTCTTGAGGACAAGCAGAAGTTAGCAATCTGTTCCAAAAAAAATAGAGCAGGAAAAGGAAAAATATTAACTTTGCAATATTTTTTTGCAGAAATCTGACAAACACTACCTTAAAGTGTTCAATGTTAACATCTTCTCTGCTGTCATGTGAACATCATGTCATATATCTCCTAATATAATGAGGTTGAAAAGGCACTTCACTTCTGCAGTATTCTTTTTCCAACCGACTCTAAGTATCAGAAAAACAAAACCCATATGTGCGGACATTCTATAAGAGACCCAGCTAGTATTACTCAAAATTGTTAAAGTAATATAAAACAAGGAAAGCTGAAGAAACAGCCACAGACTAAAGGAAGCTGAGAAGCATGGCAATTAAATGCAATGTTGTACCCTGGTTTGAAGCCTAAGAAAGAAAAGAAAACATACCTGGTGAAATTCAAACTAAATCTGGAGTTTAGTTAATAGTAACGTACCAATGTCCGTGTTTCAGGTGTGACAAATGTACCATGGTAACATAAGATGTTAACAGGGGTGGAAATGGAGTGAAAACAGAAGTTAGGCATTTCCTCTTAAGTCTGAATAGTTTGTTTGTTGGATTATGGGAAAGGGATTAAGTACATTAAAGTTTAAAACTGGGTGGAGAGAGAAGAAAATATAATAAATGTAAGAGAAATGTAAGAAATAACTATACGATTAAATTGCCCAATTTAGAGAAAAAATATACTGTTGATCTTCATTATTCATGAATTCTGTATCTGTGAATTTGCTTGCTAAAATAGATTTGTAAGCCCGAAATTAATACTCATGGAGCTTTAAATCATTCACAGATATGCACAGAGAGGTGAAAAAAAAAGAAAAAAATAATCAGTTGCCCAACACATTTCCAGTTTAGGTCAAAAAAGACCTTTGATTTTTTATGTAAACTCTTTTATATGACAAACTAGTGTCCTTTCTATGGTCAGGTGTGGCAGAAAGAGAACTGGTTAGCTTTACCATACCAGCAGTGTGAAAACTATCTCTTTCTTGATATACCATAAAAATTTAAAAGCCACTGAGAACGAATATATATGGAATCCCATAATGTCATTTTTGCATCCACTTTTTCAGAGACTATCTTCACTTTAAAATATATATTCCTATACTTTCAGGCTGTACTTAGCCTCCTAATGTAAAATCCATTTCCCACTCTTACCCCATGAATAATTCTAGTGTGGAAAGTTATCTCAGTAAATCTCTCACACATCTCAAGTATGAAAAACTTCCATTTGTAGCTTCATATCAAGGAGAGATGAGTAAATACCACAAACTCATTTCAAAATTCCTAAAGCTCATATTTAACCATAAACTGTGCAAAAACATAGCTTTTTTTTTTTTTTTCTTTTGTCCCTGCTACCTTAAAACATTGAAATGTTATAGTGACTTGGACAACAAATATTATTTAATGTATGAGTTTGTCCTGATAAAATTTTAAAGTTACACAAATAAAGACTCAAATAGATGTTTGTTTGTTTTTTATCTGAAATGTGAGAAATTAATGACTCTTGGGTGTAAAAGAATTTAAAGACATTTAGGAAGCAGTTTCTAAGAATAAAAATAAAAGAAACTAAAAGTTTTCTAACCATTTCAAATGTTGTTTTCTGCTTAAAAACATGCTTTTATCTATGAAGTTTCAAATGTTATAAAAACTTGCCTTTCTAAATAAATTAATAAATAAATAAATAAACAAACAAACATGGAAAAAATAATATAACACACTTCCTTTCATACATTGGGCTACAAAGAGCAGAGGAACCACATGGAAAAGAAAATAAATCAGGTGCATCCTACAAGCTGCTAGCATTCTGCCAAGAGGCAATTTAACATCTTCAGTATAGAAAGAACACACACACAGGATTAGAAGTTTTGCCTCATTGAGGAGACACAAATTATAGTTCAGAGACATGAGATACTAAGGTAACTAGAATTTGTAAGACAGAGAACTGTAGAGGAAGGAGATATAAAGAGAAAGTTCCAGAAAGTTTCAGACCAAGGGCTAACCATGAGACTGAGCAAATCACAAGTTCTAAGGAAAGAAAAATTACGCTAAATTATAAGTTAAACAATTTCCAGATCTCACAAAGTGCTAGAAATCTTGTGAGTACTCCCTAACCAGAGAGAAGTGATATCATTGAATACATGGGGATTTTCCTAGGGACCCCAGAAGGGCCACACACTGATAGTGGAACTACTTATCCTAAAGGTAACGCTAGTCTTTCCAAGAAAGCTAAAAAACACACATAAAAAAAAAAAAAAGAAAAATTAAGTTGATCTGGATAATATCAGTCTAAAAACACACATAAAAAAAATTTAAGTTGATCTGGATAATAATGTATAACTGTATTGCGTACAGGGGAATGGGTAACATATAGAAAAGATATTTGAAGAAATCCCAGCTGAGAGTCACCACATTTGATAAACAAGTATAAACTAATAATCCAAGAAGCTCAAACAGGAACAACATAAAGAAAATCATATAAACATTCGCCATAATGAAGTTTCTATAAAGTAGCGTAAAAACATATTTTAAAACCTCCATAATATGTATGCAGGGAAAGAAAGACAAGACCAATCACAAATGGACAGGAATCCGGAATTGCAAGTAAAGAGTTCAGCCGACACTACCCCTGGTAAAACAACAATTTACCTGTTAAAAATTATTTTTAAAAAGCATTTAAACTCTTTGGAAATGTTCCTAAGGCCATACAGAAAATGGAAAAAAAATATTTCCTTAAAAGTATACCAAATTTGAGAAAGAATAGTGAGAATCCATAGAATTTGAGCCTCAGTCAGCTTCCTTACCACCTCCTTCAGATCTGTTTTAGAACCTCTACCCTGGATGTTTATCAGGTGTGGTCAAGAAGACAGGGGCTCCCTCTGTCCCCAGCTCTCAGTCTGTGTCTGATTTCACCCTGGGAAGCAGACTGCCAGCATTCTTCATTCTACCTCCATCTTCAGTTGTAGAAGTTGAATTCTAGGCAGTTGTGGCAGAAAGCACTGGGTCTCACTTCTCCCACCCAGTCACTCCACATCAGATTGAGGCTCTACTCCAGAAGCTGCTTGCTGAGAATACTGGAAATACTGTGACTACTTCTGCCCCTTGCCCCACTTGTTCATAAGGTGAGCTGTGTGGGAAAAGTGAGAAGACCAGCGGCTGCCACCTTCACCCGGTCTCAGGCAATGGTGCAGAGCTTCAGCCAGGGAGAGAGACACACTGGAAGGATGAAGAGATCTGCAGCTCAGCTTGCAGAGACTGCTTTTATTTGGAACAAAATATGGAAAGTTCTATGTCAAGGGCCATTGTTAAAAAATGGTGAAAATCTTAGTGGAGAACATTAAGAGGAGATATTAGTTCCATAATACAAACAAAAAATAACAGTATATTCAGATTAATATCAGATTAATATCAGAGAATGAGAGATAGCTAAGAATAAGTTTCCTGGTATCAAATTCAACCCTGGGAGTGAAGAAGGCTGTGTGCAAATGCTAATATAATGTCACTTAGAGATACTGAAAGCATACATAACAGCATTCTCCAAGCCAAAGAAAATCAGTACAGAGAAAAAGGCTCACTGGTACAACAGGTTTAAACACTACATTGGACCATGCCCTAATGAAATGATGTGTTATCCAACATAGAGATGACTCCTAGGAAAACAGGATTGAATATAAACATTAATCAATAAATGTTTTTATCACCTATGCTTTGTGAAAGCCTAATAATATTATGAATACAATTATTAGAGAGGATCTATATCAGATATATTTTATTCAATATTTCTTCATATCTCCCAAATTATCCTTCCTCATTTTTACATCCAAGAAATAAGATCTTTGCTTGTAGACTTTGAATTAAAAATAATCATGCTTGGGGCAGTAAATGATCAAAACTGCAGGCTCTCAGAAATTATCAGAGAGGGAACCTCAGATATTCTAGTCCCAGGCAAACCATGGGACAAAAACATAAAGCCTCAAATGTAATGTATGGCATAATGACTATAGTTAACACTACTGTATGATATATATGAAAATTAAGAGAGTAGGTCCTAAAGAGTTCTCATCGCAAGGAAAAATATATTTTTTCTTTCTTTCTTTCTTTCTTTCTTTCTTTCTTTCTTTCTTTCTTTCTTTCTTTCTTTCTTTCTTTCTTTCTTTCTTTCTTTCTTTCCCTTCCTTCCTTCCTTCCTTCCTTCCTTCCTTCCTTCCTTCCTTCCTTCCTTCCTTCCTTCCTTCTTTCTTTTTCTTTTTCTTTTTTTGCAGTCTCTTATTGTAGCCATATGAGATGATGGATTCTCACTGAATTTACTGGGGAAATTATTTCACAACATATGTAAATCAAACCATTATGCTGTACACCTTAGACGGATAAAGTAGTGCATGCTCAATAAAATTGGAAAAAGAAAAAAAAAAAAAACTCAGAATGTGAGAGCAGCTCCTCCCCCAAATCACCCACATATCCAATGGTAAAAGGTAAAAATCTAAGTGGCAAGGGGGACTTAGGCACAATATTTGACTATAAATGGCTCACATCAAACCAGGGGCTACTTCTAGATAATCAGTATAAAAGATAATAGTAAGGCAAAACAATCTGAGCAAGGACAGCAGAGGCTGTACACTACAAGGAAAACAGATTTCACAGCATTGGTTCCATTAAATCACTAAACAATTTAATAAACAGCCAGGTAAACAACAATAGCAACCCTCTGGAAGAGTGGGTAGGAATGGGATCAGTATTAAGAATTACACTATGTAGCCTAATTTTTTTGGTTTTCAACAACAACAACAACAAAATACAAGAAAGTGTGACCAATACACAGGGGAAAATAAGCTATATGTAACTTATTAACAATTTACTATAATTACTTATTCCAATAATCTTATATTTGTGTGTATACAATTTTGAAAAAGAAGAACAAAGTTGGAGAACTCACATTTCCTAATTTCAAGACTTATTCCAATGCTACAATAACCAAGAGAATGATGGGCTATCATAAACATAGATCCATAGATCAATGTAACAGAATACAGAATTCATAAATAAACCTTTGCATTTCTGGTCACTCACTGTTTTGACAAGGGTGACAAACATAGCTTTCCAACAAAGGGTGCTAGTCTAACTGTATATCCACCTGCAAAAATATTAGATCCCTATTCACACCATACATAAACGTTAGCTCAAAATGGATCATACACCTAAATACAAGAGTTAAACCTATAAAATACTCATAGGATAACATAGAAGTATATCTTCATGTTCTTGGGTTAGCCGATGTGTTTTTTTTTAGATACAACACTAAAATTATACTGAACCAAAAAAATACATATATTGTACTTCATAAAAATTTAAAACTTTTGTGCTATAAGTAAGAACCAGTAAGTGAGTAAAAAGAATGGGACAAAGTCTTGTATCTAATAAGGGACTTCTACTCAGAATTAATAAAGAGCGCTGATAATTCAATAATAAAAGGCAAATAACACAATTAAAAATGGTAAAATATTTGAATAGACATTTCTCCAAAGATGTACAAACTGCTAAAAGTATAAATAAAGATGCTCAATGTCATTAGTTATTAGGAAAATTAAACTCAAGATCACAATGAGACATCACTTCCTACCACTAGGATAACATTATTCAAAAATACATAACATGTATTGGTGAATATGGAGAAATTAGAATAATAATACAATTTGGTGTTAATTTAAAAAGTTTCAGAGGCTATGAAAATGTTTTAATTTCCTCATAAAGTCAAACATTTGAACTATCAACTCCACCCCTACATATGCACTCAAATTAAATAAAAACCCACACAATAACTTGTATATGAATGTTCATAGAGTATTTGTTAGTAGCACTCAAAAGTGGAAACAATTCATGTGTCTATTAATTGATCAATGTAAAAAAAATGTTAAATAGCCATATAATGGAATCTTATTTATTAGCAAAAATAAATGAATTACTGATAAATGGATGAATGGGTGGTGAACATACAATGTGATATATAGATGATGTATTACAGAATTGTACAACTGAAATCTATGTAACTTAAATAACAACCGTCACCCCAATAAACTTTAATTTAAAGAAACAATGTGCTAAAAGGGAGAAATGAATCACAAAAGACCATAGTGTAGGATTCCATATTTATGAAATGTCTAGAACAGGCAAATCTACAAGACAGAAAATAGATTAGTGTTTGCCTACAGCTAGAGTTGGGGTGGGCTGGGAGATGAAAAGTCTTGAATGTGTTGGATGGTTTAATTAGATTTTGGTGATGGTTACACAACAGTGTGAGCTCACTAAAAACTTTGGATCAGGCACCTTAAATGAGTGAAATTTATTGTGTGTGAACTGTATCTCAATCAAATTTAATAATAAAAAATTAAAAATCAGAGACTGCTCTTCAGTAACTCCATAAACCAGAAGATAAAGGAACAATATATCTTTAAAGGATAGCAAGCCCCCCCCATTATATATATAATGTGTATATATATATATATATATATATATATATATATATATATATATGAATGTGCATAATTATATACACAAACACACACATATTAGAGTTAAATAATTAAGTAAATAACCTGAAGATGAAGGTAACTATAGTTTTAACTATCAGGGAAAAAAAAAACACATTACATATAAACAAGGTAGGAGGGTAAAACAAATCCGGTGCTGCTGAATTTAAGTCAGAGATATTAATTTGAACTAATTTAAATACTAACATATATGGAAAACTGTGGAAATGTTTATAGATATGTATATACATATGGGTTAGTGTGTATATATATATATACACACACACATATAATACACACACATACATAATATAGTATATATAGTATATGTAGTATATATACATATATATCGTTGTACATATATACTAATTTATATTATCTATATATATATATTCTACATATATATTCATATCTCTATGTGTATATATTAATCATACTATGGAAAACTGATAAAGGAAAGCCAAATGTCCTACAAGATCAATAATCCCAATTTACTCTTTTAAACTAACTTTGCAATTAATGTTGACAGGTGTATAATATAGGAAAGATAACTGGTTTCATGGTTGATTGATTTTTGAAATGATCAAAGTAATAATATTAACAATTTCTGCATGACTTTCCATTGATTTAAATAAGCTAATTTGCTTTATTAATCTCCAAAAATGTACAAATATGCAGTTTACTGGGATTCATTTGACCACAAAATACATTTTTGAGCAATCTTTCATGGAAAAAATGTTCTGCAGAAAATGACAGGCTAGAATAAATTGATCGAAATAAAAGGGGAAATAAATTAAAAGAAGTAATAATACATCAGAATACATCATGTACATCAAAAGATGTATTATTTTGTAAAACCTTTTATTTTTTTAATTTGTGTTGGCTGTGTTTTTTTTGGTCCAATTAAATATTTGTTTCCATGGACAAGTTTTTTAATATTAAAAATGAAACATCTTTTAGAGGAAAATAGCATTTAAACTAAAAGAGAAGAATCAAAATAAAATAAAAACAGTGTTTCTCTGTGTCTTACCAAAATTATTTCTGATAAAATCTTTAAGTTTTCTTTGATCCAATATAAGAATCTTGGTCTCTGAATGCTGCTTCATCTCCCACAGTACTTGAATTCATTTTTCATATAAGCTTAAATCAAATATCTGGCAGGATGATGCTATCTACACATAGATAAATGTAAGTGGAAAGATGTGAAACGAACAGAGCAAACTCTTGAAAACCTATCATGTTGAAAATGTACAAGATTCACTGGCAATTTCTGACACCTTTTGACTTAAACTTTCTTTTATCTATGGATACATATAAATCTGTTAGGTTTAGCCTTTATCTACTCTTAAGTGCAGCTTCATTATTGTTTATACTTGTAAAGAAGGAAACAGGTTTCAAAGATTTCATGTTCCTTATTCAACTATAAAATAACTAAGTGCAGAATGCAATTATCTCCACTGAAATGTTTCTAAGCAGATTTAAGTAGGAGTAATGAGTATATTTTAAAGTCAAGATTATGCTTGAATTTCCTTCTGGGTCTTATTGACTCATTGGAGATTTGTGACTGATGAAAATTTCCAAAAAGGCATGTGCTATTTAATTCTCCATAGAGATATCTGAGCCTAGACAGCTTCTCATGAACTGAAGACACTGCCGCAGAATTGGCAATCTGTGTGCTTTTCAAATAGCGTGAAGTTACTCCATATAGCTATGTCCAAAAAAAAGAAATCAAGACACCTAATTTTATAATGTATATCCATTTACCTCATCCAAAAAACAAAACAAAAAAACCCACAAAGTTCAACATTTACTTTTCATCAAGACACTTTCAAATGAAAATTGAAGCGTCTAATGGGGGCACCAAGTGTCTGATATATCCTGAAGTGACAAATGAATTTTAGTTATACATAGTATCACTGTTGAATACTGTATTCTGTATCCCAGTGCAATCAAAACTTATTTACACCATGCTAACTATGGATTACATGGCATACCGTATAAATAATTGTCACTATAGATGATTGCCATCTTTGGAATGTACATGCACCTGAACTTTTTTGAATATTAAGGAAGAAGCTCACGATGACCTTTGTGGTGGACAGAAGTATAAAATGGCTCCCAAACTTCCTGGTCCCTGGTGTGCCTGCCCTTGAATATGGGAGGCAAATCTGATGAGCACTTTTTAAAGAGTCGAGGTGTCAATAATAAATGGATATTGTTTTAAACTGATAAATTTGTGGTAATCTGTAGACAACAATAGAAAACTAATGCAATTTTGATATGTTTCAAATTAAATGGAGAAAAAATACATCTAAATATAGGAACAAAATGCTATCAGACTTTCTGAAATAATCATAAAATGGAAATTTAAACTATATTATTTGTTTAGTCATTCAACAAGTATAAATAACATTGTATCTTCCATTATGTCTTATTATTCCAGGTTTATCAGTCTTCATTCTTAAAAAAAACCAAAATTCTTGCTAATTTTTTTACACTTCATTATATATTCTTTTCCAGTATAATTGTCCAGGTGAAACCTGGATTTAAATCAAAGAGATGAAAGGTCATCCAATTAATAATGCGTTTGCTTGGATTTCTAGGCAAGTAGCCCAAAAATATTCCACGTGGAAATATAATTTATATTTATGTTTTTTATAATGTTTTACAGCAGCAAGTTAAAATTAAAGTCCTCCATAGCTTAAGTTTTGTATAATACAATGAACAGTTCAAATTAATAAAATTATATTTATTTTTTTAATGATAGTTTCTTTTAGAATAAAAGTTTCAAACACCATGTAGCTCAGACAAGTAAATGAAAGAACTTTTAGAAGTCTACATAATACATTAAAATAATTGTGTGAATTTATTGTGAGAATATAAAAGACATATATTTTTGCAAATTGAGAAATCTGTCTCCATTAGATGGGCAAAGGTATTAGAACATATAATACTCATGAAAAATATGTTGGCAACTATGAGTCATAGTGTAACCATGACTGTTATAATAGTCATAAAAACAACTGTTAATGTGATTATGGGAACAGTTTCTTAAAAATAAATACAAATTAGAAGTCAAATAAGAACAGAGAATTCTAGTAAATGGGGAAAAGAATACTTGAAGGAATGTATTATGGTGTATGATATTTTATCATTTCGTATAGTCGCACAAATTACTTGAGGATAAATTTGACCAACATAGGTTCAACAAAAGCTTAAAATAGATAGGACAACTAAGCTTTATATTAGCCAGTAGGCAAAACAGATTATCAGAAGACAAGAGATTGTAATAACCTTATAGAAAGTTCAAAGACAATAAAATTATCTGGAGAAGTACTTCTCTTTCTTTTCTTTTTTTAAGTATGCTTTCCCTAAGAATCTCATTAAAATGAGGATACGAGTTCAGTAGTCCTGTAGCAGGCACCTAGTTTCTTCATTTCTAAATTTCTAGGTAATGCCAAAACCTCTGGTCCATTGGATCCACTTTTAATATGGAGACTCTGATCATTATATGGAATCCTGGTCAGAGATACTATGGCTGCACTATCTCATTCTTCAGAAGTCTTTGGGCAACTGGTGTGAATTACACATCACTTGTACAAGAAGTAAAACTTTGCATATATGTAAATTCAGAATCCTGTCTCTATTATTGCTCCCATGACTTTATTTTTAAATATTTAACAAATATAAAATTAATTACTAGATTATTTAAAAGAATGTTTCAATGCACTACAAAGTGAGGTTGATCTTATAATCAAAATGAATGATGGTTGGTTATTGTTATGGGTTGAACTGTATCCCCCCAAAAGATACACTGAAGTCCTAATCCTTAATATGTATGAATGTGACCTTATTTGAAAATAGGATCTTTGCAGGTGTAATCAATGTAAGATGTGGTCATTAGGGTGGGGTGTTATCAAATATGACTTCTTTAGTTATAAGAGGAGGAGGAGACAGAGACAGGGAGAAGACTATAACAGTGACACCAGAAGTGACTGGAGTGGCACATCTACAAGCCAAGGAATACCTGGAGCTACCCAAAGATAGAAGAGTCAAAAAGTAAATAAATAAATAAATAAATAAATAAATAAATAAATAAATAAATAAATAAATAAATAAAAAGAGGTCCTCTCCTAGAAGCTTTGGAAGGAGCCAACACCTTGATTGCAGACTTCTAGCTTCCTGACGAGTGACAGAATAAATTGCTGTTGTTTCAAGCAACCCAGTTTGTGGTACTTCATTACGGAAGCCTTAGAAAACGACTGCAATTATTAATCATATTTAGGGTGTACTTAAAAGCGAATTTATATAATAGTATTGATTGGTGGTTATTTATTTTCTAAATTTCCGCCTCTAATTCATGTATTCCTTTTAGCTGTAAAAAGCAATGGCTTTATTGAGCTCATGAAGTAAAACATAAGCAAAAATTTTGATAATACCACCTGATAGTTACATAGTTATTTAGAAATTAAAAATCTCTTAATAATAAATTAATAATTTCATCTGAAATCTTTCAACTGTCATGTAAAATAGGTAAGTCAGAATGTGTAATTACGCCCATTATAAACTACAAGCTTAGACTAGCTAAATGGTTTGTGCAAATAATAGATTGGAATAAATTATGAGACCCTCAGGGATAAGGCATTGTTTAAAGCTCCCAAGGGCTGTATTGTGAAATGCAAATTACTATGATCCAAAAAGGGAAAAAATAAATCTCGGGATTATCAACAAACCCCTCAATCAATCAATCATCAATATTAACTTTGTGATAGACATTGAGCTATCCATTGGACTATGAATGAAGTAACATTCTTTTACCAAGGGAGAATGCAATATAGCCAAAATGAATAATACTTTTGAAAAATGCCACTATATTGTTATTTTTTACTCCTTCCAATTTGTATTTCTTTGTAAGCACAATGTGATTCCCTAAACAAATATTTTTACAATAAAATTATTTCATATATATATATATATATATAAAATCCCTCCTCAAAGCAAAAGAATGAAATAAGAGTGGCTTATCATGGCTCTTGTTCCAACTGCCATGCCGACGTATTGCACTTCATTCTCCATCTCTCTCCTTTCCACACACAACACCTTTGCACTGCTCCATGTAGGACACCACGCTTCCTGCAGTTGCAGCATCATTGACACATACTGTTGCATCTGCAATGGATACCCATCCCACTCTCTTTGCCCAGATACCACACTTTTAATCTTTGCATTTCAACAAATCATATCTTTGAAACTCCAAGAATTTCCTGAATCAATCAAATACCCGTGGTATACACAGTCATGATCACATGTATGTCTCCATGATAACTTGGAGGTCATTTTACAGTGTTACATTTATTATCAGATCAAAACATATCTCATTTTGCAAAGATAAAGTCTATTCTCACATGTCTTTTCAATCTTAAACTTTGAAAAAGTGTTTGGAACTTAAACCGTAGACATTTTCAAAGTCAAGAAGTAGAGGTACGTGATTATATTTGTATATTTCATAATTGTATGTTTCAAAGCAGAACAGTTACTAAGAGAATGAGTGCAGGAGACATGCACTTATACTTTATTCTAGGTTAATTGGGCCAATTGTTATATTGGCAAAACTAACTTACCTTTCTGAGTTTCAATTTCCTCATCTATGAAGTGGATATAAATATAGTACACATATTGTCATTCTCTTATAAGAAGTAAATGTTGTAAACAATTTAATGTATTGGCTGAGATAGAGCACATGTTCCAAATTTAATTATTTTATCATTATTATCCTTATATTTATTTTGAAGAACAATTCTAAAATTAAGAAAGTGATTCTCAATAATTTAATTTTTCACTAATTACTTTTCCAAATGTAACTTAACTGAGAAAATAAACTTCTAACGGTATATATTTGTTTGTGATAAATTGAATATTAATAACAGAATGATATATATTTCTCTGAATTAACAGACATTAAACAATCCATTAGTTTTTGCAGGAAGCTTCTCATCAAAAGTGAAAGAAATTTAATAAAAAAGTAAATTAATTTGAATTGATTTTTTAAACACATACATTAAATATCTACCATGAGTTAAGTGCCAGGCTTCATAGTGAAAATATAATGATAAATCTCCAGACTTTGAAGAATTTCACATAATTTCCTCAATAAAATTATAAGGTTTGACAACCATTAAAGATAAACACTGTTTTTCATAAATCAATAACATCTTCATTTGTGCAAATTTACATTGAATTTCTCTCAGTCAAATAAAATTTCACTAAGACATGATATTTATTTCTAAACAATAGAACCTTTATTGTATGTTAATAATAAAACATAATTTGTCACATTATAGTCTTAGTTTTCCACACAATCTGTGAAATTCATCTTACTTAAGAAGTCATAGTACAATACCAATAAATGGATTTTATAAAAAGATTGGCAATGTTATGAGTACAAAACTCCACTTACATACCTATTAGAAATGGTATAATTATGAAAAGGCACTTACATATTGTAAATGAGGTTTTAAAGATAATGAGTAATTGATTGGTAAAATGCTATGATCAGAAACCCTGAAGTTAGAATACCTGAGTTTAATTACCAATACATCCTTGACTAACTAGAGTTGACCCTTGAACAATGCCAAGGATGTGGGTCCATATTTCAGTATAACTTTCTACTCTACAGTCAAACCTTTACATTGTCATCCCTGAATTCAACCAACGGGTGGAAACCTTTATTTTTGATCTATGGTTGGTAATCTGTGGTTGGGAAACTTTGGTTGAGGATATGAAAATATTGTCTTCAATCCATGGTTGGTTGAATCCGCAGATGCAAAACTTGCAGGTAAGAAGGGCCAAGTGTATATTTACCAAAAAAATCTACATATAAGTGGACCAGCACATTCAAAACCATGATGTTCAAAGGTCAACAGTATCTGACTTTAAATAAAAAGTTATTTAGCATCTCTAGGCTTCATTTCTCCTCATATCTAAAAGGGAAAGAACAAAACCTGCTTTGACAATTTGAAGGATAAGAGAAAATTCACATAAATACTGAGAAAAGTATATGGTATCAAGTAAGCATTCATAATAATAGCTATTATTTTTTCATTACTCAAAAAAATTGTGTTATATACAACTGAATTGAAAAAATGTTTCCCAGATTGTCATCCCAAACATAAAATCATACATCGATTTTAATGTATCGATGTAAGTATGTTCCTGTTGGAAATAAAAATATTTACTGGAAAACATTTACTAGGAAAAAGCAAACCAAAATTCATACTTACATGCTTTAGTTCCTCAGTCTGACAAAATATTTTAGATTCAAGAATATCAAACTACGTAAGTTTTTGCAACCCATTCACAGATATGGGATTGACATAACAGCTGATTCCAGCAGTAAAACGTTCCAATTTGCATTAATTTTAAGTTTGCAGAAAAGTAGATTCTAAGTTTGTAAGCCTTAACGCAGCAGCAAAGCATTATGTATGATTCTTGCAAAAGTACGTATGACTTTGTCACAGATCATAGAACTATTGAAACTCACAGCTAGAAGAAACTTTGCATAAAATCTAATTATTTTATAAATGAGGAAATAGCCACTTAGAGATCAGGAAACTAACAGATGGCCCTGCAGTTTAATAGTCAAAGCAAGTTTGGAACTTGAGTTTCCTGACTCCTGAATGAAAACTTTGCTACTATCTTCCACAATAACTTATTGCTTCCGATGATATGTAACCCAGGTTAATATTAGAAACACTATTGTATTATGACCTGCTGGATGTGTGTTATAAGAGTCTACTGAACTGAATCTTTTAACTCTAAGAAATGTAATTTTTCTGGGCCAATAGATAATGTATTTTATTTTCTCTGATAGTAAATTATAGCAATGCCACTTGTGTTTATATGTTGTGTTTCAATAAGTACATTATATTTTGAAAAACTGGAGGATAAAAAAACAAATTTTTGCTTTGGATAGTAGAATCACATATTGATTTGAGATAACATACTACGGGACCCAAAGCTAAATATTGGTACATCTTTCCCTTCAAATTCAGCTTCAAGTCATAATGTTTACATTTCAGGTAAATTCATAAAGAGACTGCAGAAGTATAGAATGTGTGAGTACAGAATTTATAAAAATGCAGGGGCAGCAATGGTTTAAATTCAGGAGCTAAATATGTTTTTCTCCCTTAATTCTTTAAAAAGGGTTCTAAACTATAAACATTTCAATAATCGTCACTGCTATTTTTAAAAGTCCAGGTTATTACTAGAAGATGAACTAATTTCTGATGAACCTAGATTTTAGGCATTTGCTTATTTGTTCTGGTTGTATAGTTTTTAACATTTATTGATTTTTATAAGAAAAGTCTTAAAAATTCAAATCCAAAACAATATAGAATAGTAGAAAATAAGTTTTTCTTCAATTCATACCCCAAACTATTCAACTCTCCTCCTGGAGTTAAACTCTGATTATAGTTTCATGATTTCCTTTCAAAAATAATGAAAGCATTTATAACCATATGTATTTTTTTATTTTATACTTTAATGGAAACATAATTGTGTGTTTTTTTCTTAATATTTATTGTTTCAAAAATTGTTTTGGAGAGAAATATAATCTGATATATATTTTATGGACTCTGATACTAAGTTTTTTTCTCAGACTTGAACCAAGTCTCATTGACTGTCTTGTACATGCAAGATAATACAGTATATATATATATATATATATATATATATATATATATATACACACACACATACACACACACACACACACACACATACAAATCGGACATGTAGCCCACTGTATAGAAGATTGCTGATATAATGCCATGTCTAACTTTCTTCTTCTTTATTTCAAAAAATTACCAAAAGAATAGTTTGATACCACGAAACCCTCTGTCCTCTTTATTTTCTTCTGACATTAAAATAAAATTCTGTTTTGGACAGAATTTACTACATTTTTAGATGTTTAGTTATATGTTGCAATAATTGATTTTACATTAAGTGAAGGTTTGGTGAGGGCTTACAAGACACTTGCAATCATCTTTAAATGGCAATAAGCAGATTTGGGATATTCCTGTCCATCTCAGTACGAAGCTCTTCTCATGAAACCACCCTTTTTACTAGGCTCAAATCCAAAATTAACTTACTTCTGAAGTGTGCATGGATTTATTGCTTTCATGTTCATGAGGATAATATAGGAACTTTCAAATGCAGATATTATTAACATCTACAGGATGTTAATAAAATATTAATTCATTTCTTCAAGGAAATAACATAGGCCAAAGGAACCCAAACCTTTTCATGGTAACTGAAATTTCTAAAACAGTGACCATTCTTAGGGAGATTTGGATAGAGTTTACAATACACCAATTCATGGATAATGTATTTATTAACATTTAATTTCAGAATTCTTTCTGAGGGTAAAACATTTTGATAAGGGATACAAAATGTTGTTGTTAATGTAAAAAAGGATCTTCAAGAAGATGCCATAAAAAGGGGTGCTGGAAATGACTACCTTTACTTAGGACTGGTCATTTTCTTAGATCAAAAAGTCAGTGATTTCCCAACTGGTATTTATCAGAACACTGACTATGGGAAATTGAAATGATTCTTTATTACAAAAATAACTTTTAGAACTACTGCTTAAAAAGGATAAATTGGTTTCTTTATTGCTAAAATAATTTAATAAACTATTATATCTTCTGTGATGTGGGCATAATAATTAGAATATTCTAAATTCATTTGTCTGAAATGTTATTCCAGGATATCTTGTGGGATCAAGGCTCCTAGAATGCCCATCATAAAATATGGCTGTAGGCAAAGTTTGGAACCTAGATTATAGCTATAGAATCCTTCTAAAGGCAAATAACGCATCTTGACCTAAGTGGATTCAGTTTGACTTTTCGTGGACCATCTATCTTTTCCTAAGTCAATGACTAAAAGATATTTGAGAGTTCTTCCAGTGAACCCATGGGGGTAAAATTACTAGTTTATCTTTGCTCAGTTACCACAGACACTATTTTATTTCAAGAACCTTGACACCTTCTGTAAATACAATTGGTAGTTGGAAGAATGAAACGTATTAAATTTAAAGATTGTTTTCTAACCCCAGGGGACCAAGCCAAGGTACTGGAAGCATTACTATATCCTAGTTCTTCAGACTTTTGATGCAATGTTTTATCATCCTCAGTTACTTGTTTTCCCAAAGCTAAATGAAAAGAAAGAACTAATTATATAAAATTTCTTCCTTCACTACAGGAAACCAAGATGACAATGGCAATTTGTTAAGTTCTGGAAATAAGGCAGCAATTAAGAGACAAGTGAATAATCTTTGAGGATTTTCCTAAATCTTGAACTCCTTTTAAAGCAGCCTGTTACCAGCGCTGTAGTACACTCAGGCTTCATGTGGAACAATGTCTTACACATACTTGATATTGAAAAACTTGGTGACTAAATAATCACTGGCCAAAGGAGTAATAAGAAGTAAAAATAAATACTAGTTGAGCATATTTCAAGATAACATAATTGATATTGTTCTTTGTAGAAACTTAGAGAAGCCAACAGTCCACTCCCATAAAAATGCCGTAAGAAATTATTTAAATAAATAAAGATATAAGAAAGGGCATATTTGCTATAGTTAGTCTCTGACTCAGTTACATAACAGATATATACACTGTGCTTCTGTCTTACTGGTGACATCAAAACCTCATCCTTGTACTCAGTTCTCATAAAAGAAGCTACATCTGTTCTCTTCTTGAAACTTAATCTTGGTCTTCTAGGGTTTTTTAGTATTATTGCTCATGCCTTGCTTTTGCTTATGCAATTTTGTTTTCAATTAAAGTGCATTGTTATATTATATTACATTACATTATATTGCAAATAACAAAAATAGAATAAATAAATGTCAGAACTACTTAGTAAAAAACAACTACATTCCAGTTTATGAAACAGGTGGATAATGTTACAGAAAAGTAAATAAGTTTTTTTAATATTGGATCTTTGAATCTGATGAGATTTAAGGGTAAATAAGTATTCTATGTTACTGAGTACTTTTATTAAGACAGTATTTTAAATTAATATAGTGATGTAGAAAGAATAATAGCTATAAATATTGCTTTTTGATATTGTCTCTATCTATATAACACTATGCTTTTCTTACTTGCTCAAGCAGAAAATACATTTAGACACTAATTATCACTGAGTCTATTTTAGCCCAAGACAACCTTATTTTTTAGAATAATTTCTGTGCAGGAATTCCCACTGAAAAGCTATCTTTTGCAGTCTAGACATCATCTTCTACCTCAACTCCACTAAATAGAAAAAAAAAAAAAAAAGAGGCAAAATTTTGACATACTTACAGTTCTCATACATACCAAGTACAAAATTTTACCCTATTTTTTTTAAATCAAGGGTTCTCAAAAGGAAGTATCAAAAGTTAGACCCCTCGGGTGTCGTGCAGGGTGGCATGCAGGGTCCTTCTGGGGTATCAGCTCCCGCTTCCCACATAAGAACGCAGGATACAGTGAGGCCAGAAAGGAACACTCACGGAGCCATAGACAGGGGAGTCACACCACTATAGTCTCGCTGGCAGCTGGGTTGGAGACACATGAAGCAGGAGCCACACTATCCGCAACCTGCCGTCCATTTCTCTTTGCCAACCAACTTCACTTGCTAGCTGCAATCCGCAGTGTTAATTGCAATCTGCTCTTGCTAGCTCAGCCACCATCTTCTTGCTAGGCCCATTTTCTGCTAGCGTAGCCATGGCAGTTATATTAGTGGCCAATGGCTCATTGGTTACAGCTAAAGGCCAACTAGCCATAGATGATGGCCATCCAATCACAGTTGATGACCATTTACTATCTGAGCCTGCACCTTTCCATGTGAGGCCGAGAGCCTGGAAACTGCACTCCTGGTTCTGTCCCACTCTCCACCCCTACAGGGTCTCGCCTCACAATGTGTGCAACAAGCGTCTTCCGCGAGGGGCCCTGTGTGAGGAGTCTGGAGGTGAATGCAATATCCTGGACACAGTCAGGCTCTCTGGGCACAGCCAGGGCTTCTCAGGGCACCACCAGTCATTCTGGGAACAGCCAGACTTCCTTGGTTTCTTAGGGTACCACCAGTCTCCCCAGGAACAGCCAGAGTTTCACAGGGCACCACCAGTCCTCCTTGGCACAGCCAGACTTCCTGGGCTTCTTAGGACCACCAGTCTCCACGGGAACAGCCAGGGCTTCTCAGGGCACTGCCACTCTCTCTGGGCCTCTCAGGGTACCGTGCTGGAACAACAGCGGCTCACCGTCAAGGTGCTTACATATTCTCAATGGCGGCCAGTCAAGACACAAAAGCAAACATCCACCGGTTCCACTACATGGTGGTACATTCCCAAGCAAACAGTCAAGTGGTCCATTACATTAGGGATGGAACCCAACTCCCCATAGTCCATAGTAATTCGCCAGGGCAATGCATTGGCCCCACAACATGTGCCCTCTCCGCAAGGCGAATGCTCCAAGTCCTCCCCAACCTGGGGGTGAGGACCTCAGCAACCACTTCCCAGCCCACAGGGCTGCAACGACCTTCGCTCTCTCTGGCCTAGGTTAGTTGGGGAACCATCCACGTCTTCCTACTTCTCCACAGGGATCCAGCTCTCCGGCAGCTGCTCCTCCTGGTCTTCCTGAGACTGAGTGTTCATATGCACAAACTGTTTCACCACTCTTCAGAGAGCTTTGGCCAGCACCGTACCCTGCTCGTTGAGCCATTTGTCATGCAGAGTGGCATGAGGGGTCTCTGGTCCCGCTCCCCACATAAGAACGCAGGACATGGTGAAGCCAAAAAGGAACACCCACAGAGCCATAGACAAGAGAGTCATACCACTATATTCTCGCTGGCGGGTGGGTTGGAGACACAGAAAGCAGGAACCACACTATCTGCAACCTGCCGTGCTAAATGTAATCCACGCTTGCCAGCCACCATCTTCTGGCTAGCCCCCATTTTCTGCTAGCATAGCCAGGACAGTTATATTAGTGGCCAATGGCTCACTGGTTATAGCTGATGGCCAACTAGCCACAGCTGATGGCCATCCAATCAGAGTTGATGGCCATTTACTGCCTGACCCAGCACCTTTCCATGTGAAGCCAAGTGACTAGAAACTGCACTCCTGGCTCTGGCCCCACATCAAGTATCTTGTCATCCTCTTGATGCGTCTTCAAGAGCAAATAATGACATAGCATTAATAAAATTATATTTACTTTTTTCTACTCTCAGTCATTGAAATGTATACAGTGACTGTGGGGAAAGAGTCCCAGAGAGCAGTTTCCAGGCTCTCAGCCTCACGTGGAAAGGTGCTGGATCGGGTAGTAGATGGCCTTCAGCTGCAGCTAATTGACTGGCAGCTGTAACCAGTTAGCCAATTAGCCACTGATATGACTGCCACAACTGCACTGGTTGGTCAGTCGGTTGGTTGGCAGGCAGAGAAGTGGACAGCACGTTTCAGGTGGTGTGGATTCAGCCTCCAGTGAGACTATAGTGGTATGACTCTCCTATCTATGGCTCTGTAGGTGTTCCTTTTTGGCCTAGCCATATTCTGCGTTCTTTTGTGGGGAGCAGGACTAGAAGCCCCACAGGCCACCCCACACGACAAATGGTGCAGCGAGTAGGATCTCCCGCATGACAGTGACAATTGCTTGAGGATCAATGATGTGTGATAATTTTGAATTGTGATTTATTTCAACATATGGAAGAACATAGAGACTAAACTTTCACAACTGATTGACCCATGATGCTGCAAAATTGTTCAGGGTAAATATCCAATAAATTATAAGACTGACAAGTGCATTTCAAGAAAACATAACACAGGTAATGTCAGAAACATGGTGGAATTAGGGGTCCCCCTTGGTCTCTCCCCTTAATGTTAAAACAAGCTGAACAGCTATCATTCAACAAAGAATCCCCTGTGCAACACACCCACACATCTGAGAGATCCATGCATGGAAACATCTGAAGGTGGGCAGATTGGGGCACACAGGGGAGGAGCGAAGGGTAAAGTGCAGAGATGAGGGCTGTGGACGCTGTCCAATGCTCACTGCGGTCCTAGGAGAAGGGAAGATTCAAACTGCAGGTAGTACACTTTCTGTAGCCCCAAGTATTCCTGACTGAGAGATCAGCATACAATACAGGTGAACCAAATGATTGGGGAAGAGAGCTCAAGGCAAATTTCAAACAAAGGAATATAACAGCTGTGGTCTAACAGCCTTCACTGATGGGCTGAAAACAAAGCCACAGAGCCTGGCTGGCTCCCCATACCCTAACAGAGCCTGCCTCCCCCATATGCTCCCAACTCTAGCAGCAGGCCCCAGAATAAATGGTAACAGTGAAGACTAAAATAGCAAGTTTAGGAAATGGAGCTGACCATACAAAGGAAAGAATTAGTGATATCGAAGATAGAAATCTGGAAATGATGCAGATGGAAGAAGAGAGACTTGAAAGGTAAGAGAAATGAAAGAACTCTACAAGAACTATCTGACTCCATCAGAAAGAGCAATATAAGAATAATGGGTATACCAGAAGGAGGAGAGAGAGAGAAAAGGGCACAGAGAGCCTATTCAAACAGTTGACGAGAACGTCCCATACCTGTGGAAAGAACCAGATCCTCAAATCCAAGAAGCAAACAACACCTAATTCTAAAAGACCTTCTCCAAGGCACATTATATCAAAACTGTCAAAAATGAATGATAAAGAAAGAATTCTCAGGGTAGCTAGGGAAAAGAAGACAATGACATACAAAAGAAAGCCTATTATATTATCATCAGATTTTTCAGAGGACACTATACAAGGTAGGAGGGAGTGGAATCAAGTATTCAAAATATAGAAAGAGATAAACTACCAGTCTGGAATAATACATCCAGCAAAATAATCCTTTAGATATGAAGGAGTAATAAAGACCTTCTCAGATATACAGAAGCAGAGGGAATTTTGTATCACAATGTCTGCGTTACAAAAAATACTGAGAGGAGTTATTCTACCTAAGACCAAAAGACAAAAGGATACAAAACTATGAGTTAGGTTACTAACAGTGAGGCAAAAGCAGGAAATTGCAACCCCTATACAGAATAGGGCACTATACACTTAAACATAAGATAAAGGATAAAAGTGATAAAAACATAAAAAAAGAAAAGAAAATGACAGTTTGCTACTGCAACTCAGAAATGAATTTACAGCATAAATAGGAATAATTTGTGACAACAAAAACATAAAAGAAGAAGGGGTAAAGGTCTGAATTTGCATAAGGGAATGGAGATAAGAAACATGCTGAATAAAAAGGACTGCCATATATATGAAACAATGTTTTACATAAACTTAACGGTAACCACTCAAAAAAAAAAAAAAAAAAAAAAAAAAATCCAGAACTGAGGCACATAATATAAAGAAAGAGCAAACAGAGGAAAAAAATCACAGAATACCACCAAACTGAAATAACAGACAGAAACAGAAAGACAAAGAAACAATGGAGACACCAGGCTATCAGAAAGCAAAAGATAAAGTGACTATAGAAAATTCTCATATATTAATAACCACCCTAAATATAAATGGACAGAACTCACTAATAAAAAGGCACACAGTAGCAGATTGGATCATAAAACAAAACCCAACCATATACTGCCCTCAAGAGATACATGTCAGCTACAAAAACAAATATAGGCTCAAAGTGATATGGTGGAAAATGATACTCTAAGCAAATGGCATCCAGAGAAAAGTGAGAGTGGCCATACTTATATCTGATGAAACAGACTTCAGGATAACAAAGTTAATAAAAGACAAAGATGGACATTTGTAATGATAAAGGGGACAATACAACAAGAAGACATAACATTTAATAATATATATGTTCCCAACCAGAGAGCACCAAAATATATAAAGCAACTGCTAGCAGAACAAAAGGGAGAAACTGACAAAAACACAATTATAGAAGGGGACCTAAATACACCACTGACAGCTATGGATAGAATATCCAAACAGAAAACCAATAAGGAAATAGCAGCTTTAAATGACACATTAGAACAAGTGAGCATAATTGACATTTACAAAACCTTTCATCCCAGAACATCAGACTCTACGTTGTTTTCTAGGGCACATGGAACATTCTAAAAGATTGACCATATGTTGGGATAAAAAACTAGCCTCAAAAAATTTAAGAAGATTGAAATTATACTAAGCTTATTGTCCAACCACAATGCTTTGAAATTGGAGATCAACTGCAAAAAGAAAGTGGGAAAACCCACAAATACGTGGAGATTAAACAACATGCTACTAAAAAACAACTAGGTCAAAGAAGAAATAAAAGGAGAGATCAAAAGAGACACAGAAATAAATGAGAATGAAGATACATTGTATCAAAATTATTGGCAGCAAAAGCAGTATTAAGAGGGAAGTTTATAACACTACAGGCCTATCTCAAGAAACAAGAACCCCCGTTCCCCAGAATAACCTCATATTACATTTTAAAGAAATAGAGAAAGAACAAATGGAACTGAAAGTCAGCAGAAGGAAAGGGATATTTAAAATTACAGCAAAATTAAATGAAACAGAAAACAAAAAGATAGAAAAAATTAATGCAGAAAAGTGCTGGTTCTTTGAAAAGACTAATAAAATTGAAAAATCCCTGGCTGAACTCACTAAGAAAAAAAGAGGAAGGGCACAAATAAACAAAACCAGAAATGAAAGAGAAGTTATGATGGATACCGCAGAAATACAAAGGATCATATAAGAATACAATGAAAGACTATATGCCACCAAAATTCAATGATGTAGAAGACATGGATAAGTTCTTAAAAATTTATAACCTTCCTAGACTGAATCATGAAGAACTGAAAAATAAAAATAGACAGATCAACAGTAAGGAAATTGAAATAATCATCCAAAACCTACCCAAAAGCAAAAGTACAATGCCAGATGGCTTCACTAGTGAATTCTACCAAACGTTCAAAGATGATTTCATACCTGTCCTCCTCAAATTCTCCTAAAAAATGGAAGAAAAGGCAAACTTCCTAATTGATATTATAAGACCAATATTACCCTGACACCAAAACATGGTAAGGATACCAGAAATATAGAAAATTACAGAACAATATCTCTGATGAATACATATACAAAAATCCTAAACAAAATGCCAGCAAATAAAATACAATTATACATTAAAAAGATGATTCATCATGATCAAGTGGGGTTCATTCCAGAGGTGCAAGAATGGTTCAAAATATGCAAATTGCTCAATATGCTACACCACATAAACAATATAAAGGACAAAATTAGATGATCATACCAATCGATGCAGAGAAAGCACGTGACAAGATAATACAACATCAATTTATGATTAAAACACTTAATAAATTGGGTATGGAAGGAAAACATCTCAATATGATAAAGGCCATATACATAAATCCTCAGCTGATATCATACTGAATGGTGAAAAAATTAAAGTGTTCTGTGTACGATCACACAAGACAGGGCTGCCCACTAACACCACCATTATTCAACATAGTATTGAAATTCCTAGCCTGAGCAACCAAGCAAGAGAAAGAAATAAAATACATCCAAATTGGGAATGAAAATGTTAAATTGTTACATTTTGCGACGGCATGATTCTTTATATAGAAAACTCTAAAGACTTCACCCAAAAACTATTAGAAACAATACATAAAACACAGTTAAGTTGCAGGATACAAAATCAATGTACAAAATCCATTGTGTTCCTATATACTTACAATGAAATTTCAGAAAAAGAAAGAGAAAAAAAAGCAATTCCTTTTGCGACTGCAACAAAAAGAATAAAGTACCTAGGAATAACCTTAACGAAGAATGTGTTAGAACTGAAACACTGAAAACTACACTGAAAAGTACAAAACATTAGTAAAAGAAACTGAAAAAGACACAAAGAAATGGAAAGGTATCCTGTGTTCACAGATTGGAAAAATCAACAAATTTATAATGACCATATTACACAAAGCAATATACAGATTTAATGCAATCCCAATCAATATCCCAATGACATGTTTTAAACAAATAGAACAAAAAAATAATCAGATTTGTATGGAATCAGGAAAGACTCTGAATGACAAAAAAGAACAAGATTGGTGGTATCATAAACCAGACTTCAATTTATACTACAGAGTGACAATAATCAAAACCAGCATACTACTGGCAGAAAAACAGACACACAGACCAATGGAATAGAATTGAGAACAAAACTGAACTGTCCACATAGATGGAAAGATAATTTTTGACAAAGAACCAAAAACATACAATGAAGAAAAGAAAGCCTCTTCAATAAATGATGCTGGTAAAATTGGAAAGTCATGTGCAAAAGAATAAAACTAGACTGCTATCTTTCACCATACACCAAAATTAACTTGAAGTGAATCAAGACCTAAACATAAGACCTGAAACAATAAATTGCATAGAAGCATAGGTACTAAATTTATGGGAGTTGGGTTCAGCATGGATTTCATGAAATTGACCTCAAATGCAAGGGAAGTGAAGCAAAAATAAATGAATGGTAGTATATAAAACTAAAAAGATTTTGTACAGCAAAAGAAGCCAGCAACAAAACAAAGAAATGACCAACCAAACGGGAAAACATACTCATGAACAGTGCATCTCATAGGGGCTAACATCAAAAATATATAAAGAACTCATACAACTCAACAATGAAAAAAACAAACAACCCAATTAAAAAGTGGGCAGAAGATCTGAACAGACACTTCTTCCAAGAAGAAATACAAAGAGCCGACAGATATATGAAAAGATGCTCAACTTCACTATTATGGAAATGCAAATCAAAACCACTATGAAATAGCACCTCACACCTGTTAGAATGGCTACTGTCAACAAGACACGTAATAACAAGTGTTGGAGAGGTTGTGGGGGAAAAGGAGCCCTCATACACTGCTGGTGGGAATGTAAATTGATACAGTTATTATGGAAAACAGTATGAAGATCCCTCAAAAAATTAAGAATAGAATTACCATACAACCCAGCAATCCTTCTTCGGGGTATATACCCAAAAAATGTGAAAACATTTATCAGTAAAGATATATGTACTCCTATGTTCATTTCAGCATTATTCACAGTGGCCAAGACATGGAAACAACCAAAGTCCTTTAATACATGATTGAATGAAGACGATGTGGTACATATGTGCAATGGAATCTTGCTCAACCATAAAAACGATGAAATACTGCCATTTGTGGCAACATAGATGGATTTTGAAATTATCCTTCTAAGCGAAATAAGTCAGACAGAAAAATTGAGAACCATATAACTTCACTCATGTGTGGAATGTAAAACTGAAAGCAACAAACAAACAAAACACTCACAAAAACTCATAAACACAGATCACAGTTTAGTGGTTACCAAAGGGTAAGGTAAGGGTGGTGTTAGCGGAGGGTAAAGGGTGTGAAACATATGGTGATGAAGGAGAATTGACTCTGGTTAGTGAACACACAATGCAATATGTAGATGATGTATTATACAACTGTACCTTGAAACCTATATATTTTTACTAATCAATAAATTTAATAAAAATAAATAAATAAAATAAACAATGTAAAAATTTTAATATGTTTTCAGATTCCTCATTGTAACTTCCTTTAAGAAGTTACTTTTGATGAGGTTTGGTACAGTAACTAAAAATAATATTCTTTATTATCTGAAAAAGCTATTAAATTTTGTTCCCAACTACTGATCAAAGCTAAATTTATTTCATAAGTTTATTTCAAAACAGAACATATTGCAACACATCGAATGCTTAAGCAGATATGAGAATATGTCTTTCTTCAAAATTGTTTTGAAATTAATTATATTTTTCATTGAAGTATTTTATTTATATTAATAAGTAACAGGTTTAGTGTTGTATTTAAATTAAATAATATCTATTATAAAATTTCACAACTAAAAATGTAAACTGTTTAATATTAATATGGGTAGCCCACATGAACTAAAGTTATTGGGGGGTCCCGAATAACTTTTCGGAATGAAAAAAAGGTCCTGAGACTAAAGCTTGAGAACTGCAACTTCAAAAAAAAAAAAAAAAAAAGAACAAGAAGCTGTCATGCAAATCAAAGGAATGTCACATGTGCATATCAGCTTCATAATGTGGCTATTTCTCTTATATTTAATACAACACAATTGATTACACCCAAATGTTTGTGAATTATTATTCCTTATGTGTTTGTGTATCTTCCTTTTAAAAATATCTTCTTAAATATATCTACATTCCTTATTTGCTTATAGTGCATATATGTAGATTTCTGAGCTATTGAGCAACCTTAAATTTCAAATTTCAAACTCCACACATTTTTATCTCTCTGAAAAGTTTGCTTTTTGATCTCATCCATCTGTGTAATTATTTACTCTTCATATTAATTGGTTTCTGTAGTATACTTTATGCATACTTCTTTAACCACTTAATAGTCAAGAACTGAAGAACACAATTTTAGGTGGAAAAGATGAGAAACGCAACTTAGGCCACTGTTTTTTTTTACATAGCAACAGCTATGCTTTCTTGGATACTACACAAAAAACTAAAAAGTGTTTTTTTTCCTACTAGCTTCACAGCATCTGCATATCATACAGTTGTTAACTTATTTTACCACTAAATTCTTTAGAATTTTAGAATCTATGCAATGAAGAAGGATCAGCAGTAATAATTACTTTTATAGGAATATTTAACTACATATCTAGGGATTCATCATATTTGATATTTAGTGCTTTGTAACTGCAAGTTAAGCTAAAATTTAATATAATTAGCTAGATCATACATTATGACTTTAAATTTTTGGTGTGTGAATTTGATCACAAGGGCCTATTTCAATAATCTTTCCCCTATAATTTTATATCAGCTAATGAAAACTTTATATAAGTTGCTACCAGATATAAACATTCAAGTTTAAAGTGACATTAAAATGTTGATGATTGTCTTTTCAATGAATACAGAATAGAAGTAAAAATCCTGTGAAGGCAAATGAAACTTTTGAAGAAACATTATAGGGATACAGCTAAATTAACTAAATAATTACTAAGAGTATTTGAAGGATGCAAAGGATGCAAGTAAAGAGATTGGGTAAAATTAGTTTAACATGATTTTAGAGGTAAGAAAGAGGTGAAAAATTCATTAATATTGGAAAGTCTAATTTGACTCAACTACCAGCAAGCTCTTTCAAGCCACACTTTACTTGTGAATTGATCAAGTTCAATAATTATTTTTATTGTTTGTTTTACTCCAGAAGACAGTGGGATGTAAGTTAACAAAATATTAAAATTTTAAAAATCTGAGTCCTAGTAGCTTTAATTATACGTTTAGTATATTTAACTGAGAAGTTCTATAATTCTCTTTTAGATACTGAGAAAACTGAAATTAAAGAACCCGCAACTCAAATTTTGGGCACCCAATTTTACTCTCAGACATGTTAATTCTTCTACATCTTAATAGAATTAATCCACACAGGTAAAGTTTCAGTAAGTGAGAAATATAATTTAGAATAAATAGACTGAAAATTGGCCAAATAAACCAAACAAATGATCGTCATCTAATAGTGATGATGATCTTCATGGTTTTTGAAATTTGTGTCAAATTGACAAAGAAAAGTTTATTTTTGATATTGATTTACCCACACACACATAAAAAAATCCGTTTTCACCATTATTAGTATTGAAATAAATATTAAGTTTAATAAAGATTTGAAGACCTCCTAAGGTAAAGTTTGTATACATCTTTTATATCCATAATGTATGAAGAACTCTCAAAACTAAATATTAAAAATCAACAAATGTAATTTAAAAGTGAGCCAAAAACATGAGCAAACATTTCACCATAGAGGATATACAGATGGTGAATAAATACATAAAAAAATGTGAACATCGTTACCCATTAGGGGAACAAGAATTAAACCTTCAAGGATATATTACTACACATTTCTCAGAATGGTTAAAATTAAAGAAAAAATAGTGACCACACCAAATGCTGGTGAGGATGCAGAGAAACTGTATGACTCGTACACTTGGCAGGAATGTTAAATGATATAGCTATTCTGGGAAAAGTTTGGCATGTGGTTTTTTTGTTGTTGTTGTTGATTTTTACAAAACTAAACGTGCAAGTACTGCGACCCAGCAGTTGTTTTCTTGGAATTTCTCCCATAGAATGAAAACTTAAGTTTACACAAAAACTTGCACACACGTATAGTATTGTAGCTTTATTCCTAATATCCAAATTGTAACAACCCAAATGCCCTTCAACAGGTAAATGGTTCTACAAGATGCGGTAAATCCATACTATGAAGTACTATCAATAAAAAGGAACAAATTACTGATACTGAAAAAAGATTCTCTTCTTAACCAAACTCTACCCAGACTCCGCTGAGTCTTCTTCTCGACTAAGCCTCAACCTTGGCCTATATAGACTTGAACACGCACTATGATCGTTTCCAACAGCTCACGGATTCATCTTTAGTATGACCCTAGCCCTCCTTCGAGTGCCTACCTGAGAAAACTAAAGGCTGATGTAAGTATCAATGTTTTCCCAGCCTGTTCTCACCTGAAGATAGGGGGGCTGTTTCTCAGTTTCTGTGGAAGGGTAGGATTCTAATTTTTATAAGCTCTATTAACAAACTTAGATAGATGGGTTTCACATTGACTAACCCCTTTGCAGCTTTTTGTAATTTATCGCTTACCTGACTTTATTAATGTCCCATTTACCAAACCCTCCCTATTCTGATTCTTCCTTTAAACCCTTGTCACCTCTACAAATTGAAGGTCAGTTCTCACTGGACTCTATTTCCTATTGCAATAGTATGTTACTGATTAAAATCTGCCCTGAGCAATTTCACTAGTTCCAGGTTTATCTTTGAGTGACAATACACTTAGCCTGGATCATCTCCAGAGAATTATGCTTAATGAAAAAGCCAATACCAATTTTAATGTTCAATTCCATTTGTTTAACATTCTTGAAATGACAACATTACATATGGAGAAGAGATTAAGGGTTTCCAGGAGTTGAGGAGAAGATGTTTCAGGATGTGCAGGAAGGAAGTAGGCAACATGTGAGATACCTGTGGTGATGGAACTGTCATGTATCTTGACTAAATCAATGTCAATACCCTGCCTCTGATACCCTGTTTCCCCAAAAATAAGACTTAGCCGGACCATCAGCTCTAATGCATCTTTTGGAGCAAAAATTAATGTAAGACCCAGTATTATATTATATTATATTATATTATATTATATTATATTATATTATATTATATTATATTATATTATACTACATTGCATTACATTATATTATATAATACCTGGTCTTATACTAAAATAAGACCGGGTCTTACATTAATTTTTGCTCCAAAAGACACATTAGAGCTCATGGTCTGGCTAGGTCTTATTTTTGGAGAAACAGTATGTACTACAGTTTTGCAAGGTGTTACCATTGGTGAAAACTGGATAAAAGATACACCAGATCTTTTTGCATTGTTTCTTATAACTATATGAGCTGGCAGTGAACTCAAAGTAAAAATCAATTAATTAATTAATTAAAAATACATTCATGGTAATTAGAAATTGAACTATATGTTTAAAAATTGCAATAGGTCTTCTCTAAAAGTTAAAATATCCTTGACATTTAAGAGTGTTTATATAAAAGCCCAAAAGATGATTTCACTATGGGTATAATTTACAATTTCCCACTGTGAAATTACTTTAAAAGACATGTTGTCATATTCAAAAGCTTTTACTGTAAATGTCAAGCATCTTGTTTTTTTTGTGTTACTTCAGACCTAAAAATCTGATGTCTTATCCCCATCAAAGAGGTATTATAACATGAAAATGTTTGATAGGTGTATGATACTGAGTATGTTACTTAAATTCGCTGAACCTCCTTAACCATAAATGTGGGGAAAATTATAAGGTAGTTCTTTGAGGACAAAATGACAAGTTTGCAAGGCATACAAACCCCCACATGGTACAATTCAAAAATGTATGGGTTTCTGTATTACTTATAAATGAGTTTTATTCATTTGAAAATGTAAATCAGACTAGGATGCAATTAATTAATCATATGTCAAAAATTCATTAACGATTAAGAAATCAAATCATTCTTATACTTCAGAGAGCTCATAACATTTTCAATCTATTAAACACATTTTCTATAGAAGACTGCTAACTCGCTTACTAGTGAGCATTTCAAATAACTGAGAATGATATTTTACTGTACAATCTATCATAATTGATCAATTGCAACTAGAAGGGTTTTGTTGTGGAAAGGAGATGAATGACTGAGTGAGGAATCAACCTCTCTAAATTCTCGGCTCCATTCTTGAATCTACCCACTGAAAGAACTAAAAGAGGATTGCAATGCTACAACACAACTTTATTATTTCTCAATTACAACTTTTAATTCTTCTTAAATAAATTAAAATTTATTAAGAATGTTATCAAAATTCAAATGCAATTGCCATATTAGGAACCTTACATGTTTAAATTCGAATGGACAAAAATCCTGATTTGTGAGGAGGGACTATTCCAGAATGATAGGTTCTAAAATTGTATTGTTTCAATCAAGTTAAATTCGGACCTTCTTAATGATGCATTAAATCTCTAGATAATACAAATCATCTGATGTACTGCTGTTATCAGTATAGCAATTTTAATAAATTAGAGATACGTATATATGTTTTGCACTTAAATCTCATAAATAGTTTATAAAAATAGTCAAATATCCATTTCTTAGACACATGAGTGCCTTGTTTGGTCTCAGAATGTTTTCCCAATCTGTTTCTCATCCCACATTCATTTATTTATTCCGAAGATAATTTCTGAGATCACTGTTCTTTATACATATTTTATTGACTCTTTAATAGAAATAATTAAGACTTGATTTCTGACCTGGAATAGTCTATAAATTTATATCCTTTTCTCAAAAAGGTTCTACCACTAAGAAATAATTTATCAAAATGTATATTTCATAAGGGTTTAATTTCTAAAATATATAAAGAACTCCTACAACTCAATAGTGAAAAAAACAAATAACTCAATTTAAAAATGGGTATAGGACTTTAGCAGAATTAATCCAAGTGAATTATACAAATGGCCAGCAGGTAAAGATGCTCAAAATCATTAATTAACACAGGAAAATGCAAATTAAAGTAAATAATAAAGAGACATCACCGCACACCATTTAGGAGGGATATTATTAAAACAAAATATAATGTGTTAGTGAAAGATGGGGAGAAAGTCGGGTCCCTGTAAACTGTTGGTGGAAATGTAAAATGGTGCACTGGCTATTGTAAAGATGGTGGAAGTTCTTCAAAAAATCAAAAATAGAATTGTTATGAAATTCATCTATATCACTTCTGGGAATATATCCAAAATAATTTAAATAGCTATCTCAAAGTGATATCTGCACTGCTGTGTATGACTGAAGCATTATTTACAACAGCCAAGATATGAAGACAACCCAAGTATCTAACAAAAGATGAATGGATAAAGAAAATGAGGTATGTCTATACAATGAAATATTATTCAGCTTTGAAAAAGAAAAAATTGCCATTGTTTGACAACATGGATGAACCTGGAGGACATCATGTTAAGTGAAGTAAGCCAGTCACAGAAGGCTCATTCTCAATAATTCTACTTTTACAAGGTTGTCTATATAGTCAGTCTCATAGAAGCAGAGAATATAATAGTGGTTGCCAGGATCTAGGGAATGAGAAAAATTGGGCATTATTTTCCAATGAATATAAAATTTTAGTTATGAAACATATTCATCAACTGGATGAATACATTCTAGGGATATGCTATACAACGTAGTGTTATAGGTAACAATACAGTAATATGCATTTCAAAATTTGTTAAAAAGTTAGATCTCATGTTAACTATTCTTCCCACATAAAATAAAACAAAACAACAACAACAAGAAAAGGGACACAAGGAAACTTTGGGAGGTGTTAGATATGCCTTTTACCTTAATTTCAATGACAATATCACTGGTGTTTGCCTATATCTAAACTCGTCAAATAGAATTCATTAAATATGTGCGAATATTTTATATCAATTAAACCTCAATAAGGTTACAAAAAAAAAAACTTAGTTGAAGCTGAAACTATAAAAATCATTTGAAAGTTATTGTCACGTTAAAAAAAAAGCAATTAACATCTTATATTTTAAAAATCATTACAAATACAAATTTACAGTTTAGGAACATTGAATTACTTTATCAATTACATTCTAATTAATATCCAATATGTGAAAATATTTATTCTCTCTTTATGGTAATTTTTTAAATCTTTGTATTTTAAAAAATAATATATGAACAATAATGTGATAGCAATAAACATATCAATTTGTAAAATGTGAGTTAAAATTAATATTATTTTCATGAAAAAATATGGTTAATTTTGTTTTAATCGTACATAATAAATCACAACAAGGCATTATTGACTCCCCATGCTTAATTTTATATGTTATCAATTAGTTCTGTACATTTGAATAATTAACACTATAAGTGAGTCAGTAGCAGCATCACCTTAAGAACATTCTCAAACATAAATAGTAATTTAACCCAAATGGTAATTAAGGCTAAAAATATTTTTTTGTTCCCAAAGATCCCTGTTTGTTATTTTTTTGTCTCCTCTTCTACATATAGATATATAGTTAAACAAATCTTGTGTGTGCATGTGTTTGCATGTGTGAGTTACTTTGTCAATTGTTACATTAAATAAAAGTATAGTATTCCTAGACTTCGTTTAGGAAATATTGATGATAATGCTAATCAAGGTAGAACAGAAAAGAATATTAACACTTATTAAGGCCAATATTGATAAACTAAACTCTATTCTGGTTACACGAACTCAGTCTCATTTCCTCCTTACAGTAATATTTTAAGGATAGTTGTATTATGTCCCATTACAAACAAAGAACATTTAAACCTAGATCTAGAATCAAAGCTCATGACTTTCCACTATGCAATGAGGCCTATACAATAGTCCTACTTCTACAATCTTAGGTCAACATGTTCTTAGTACTCCGTCCATGATGACCTCTACCCAAAAAAATCATTTTTTTTCAGCATTTCCAGACAAAACTACCTTGAATCTAAAGACTATTTTCCTATTTTTATTACCAAAGGGTTTGATCTGATTAAAGAATATTCCAACTAAATATTCATGGTTAAATATACCTTATATAGAGCCATAAATTGCAAGTACTCTTTTATTTGTGGGCACCATTCTCGTGATCCAAGTTTCGTGAATTTAGAAGAGATTTGTTACAGCTCTATACAATGTATTTAACTAACTTTAAAATAATATTACTCTTTCTATATGTATTGGACCAAGCTCTGATTTACTTTGAATATTTATTTAAATTAGACCTATTATTTAAAAAGACAGACAACAGTTTGGTCATATAAATAGAATACAAAAGGAGAGGCAAGAAATGGTTATATTTAAGTAAACTTCTCCTTCTTCTGTAATTTTAACAGTGTTAAACTCTCCTTACAGTAGCCACCAGCCACATGCGGCTATTGAGCCCCAAAATGTTTCTGTAAGTATATAATACACATCAGAATTTGAAGTCTTAGTATGAAAAAGAATGCAAAATATCTCATAAATAATGTTTAAAATAATTACATATTAAAATAATATTTCAGATATTTAGATTATATGCATTAGTTATTAAAATGTATTTAATTATTTCACTTTTTTTCAAAATAAAACCAACATAAAATTTTAATTTACACACAGGTCTTGAAAATATTTCTAATTAGTAGTACTGCGATAGTATTTTATCCATGTCTCTTGTAGGATGGAAAATTGCATGTGTGTTGTCTAATATCTGGACTCAATGGAATCACTCATGACAGCTCATGTATTGTTCACAATAGCCATAAGAATAAGCATAGCCATATTCTTAGCACTCATTGGACATTCAATAAAGGCTGTTGAAGTACTTTCTAATTAACTTCTCTTTTAAAATAACAAAATAAAATAAACACCCATTAAAGCAATGAGTTAAGTTTCATAAAACAATCTTTAACATATCTTTAGACAGATTAAACTCAGAATTGTAGATTTAATTACAGACGTCAATTAATTATTTGACGATAATTATTTCTTGTCAAATTTCTCTATTTTTGCTGGGTTGTGCATATTAACTTTCACTATTGCTTGAATACATTCCATGGTTTTAATATTTTAAAAGTTTTGGCCTAGATTTGGAGTAATTGTTCACACAAAGAAGAAGAATATAATGCAGGAATCCACAATGTTCAGTAGATTGATTTTAGAGAAATATTTAGTATGAAATAAAAGTATATCGGCAACAGTAAACACTTCTGGATTTTGGTGGTGTGAGCTTTTACAAGGGAAATAAATAATTCATATGAAAGTGAAAATATCTCAGAATTCTGAGAGACAAATGGCTTTGTGCAAAACGCTTTCATTGAAAACCTTACAACCAACTATCTTAGGTATCAACAATATATAAAGATATGTTTGATTCCCTAGATAAGTTATTCCCATCATAATTTTCATATTAGAAAAAAGTGACTAGGTAGATAAATTATTTGAGTGCAAGTATTTATTCAAAGTGAGTCTTACATATATTAAAACTTTAAATTGTTTACTTCTCATATTAAAATTATATTCTATCAAATATAGAAAGGAATATTACTTCATTTAAATAATATTTGGCTCATAAGAAACACTACCTGTTCTTTCCATATATTCATTTTTGTAAAATGAAATACTTTTTTATTTATGGGATATTAAAAAAAATCAAAACTTATCTAAATATCAAACCCCCCAAAAAATACAACCTTTTCAATTGGATAGATGATATAATTTTCCTTGACATGAAAGGATTTCAGAAATATAGGTTTTTAAAAGTACTTTCATATTACGGAATCAAAGTTACTCCTAAATCTGTCTTCATAATTTCAGTATTCATCACTGCAAAAATAAGGTGAAATCGATATTGTGGTGGCAGCTAGTAGTGCAGGAAATCAGAGAAGCAAACAGGAGGTGAAACCTTTAGTATCCATGTGATTGACAGCATCATGCAAAACAGATAATCATCCTGACAAGACTTTATTTCATGAAAATGAGTCGTTAGACTGAGAGCTGTCAGCATTAATAAATGCGTGTTTTAGATTTATAGCCAACCTAATTCCTTGTGTAATTTGTTTACAATTATTTCTTTCTCTTATATTCAGTGTCCTTCATTTCACAGTATTGTTTGGTTATAACAAATAGTTCTGGGTTGGAACATGTTTGTGCTACTGACAGACAAGGCTATGGTTTTATTCTAATAAATTAGCTATTTAATCTTCTAAGAATGACTTCTAAAAGACAAGCAATGTGATTCTAGTTTACTCATTGTGTGTTACCAAAATCACCTGTTGTGAAATTTAAGACACATCCATCTGTGTATGTCTGATACCTACAAGAAGGATGTGCTCAACAAATCTTTGTGGATTTAATGTATGACAAATTTCAAAATAGGTTTTAGCATCTTTAACCAACTACTTACATAGTAATCTATTTTTCACATGTTATTTAAGTTGCAGTTTGCCTTGAATATGACAATCACTATTTTCTCCTGTGTCCTAAATATCTGGCACAGCCCCCCTTATAATTTTTTCTTATCACAGCATCTTAATGTGGGACTCTCCCTAAAATACATAACCACTGTTACACGTGAGTGCTTCCATCCATTGTATTTTTTTTTTCTTCTACGGAAATGTATCTTTCCACAACCCTGTTATTATTGATTCAGGGTCTTTGACAGACTAAAACACTCAAATAAAATAATAAGGTTTATAATCTATACTCGTGATTGTCACTATTATTTTCCAAACTTACAATTTCCTAATTAAAGAGATTCATAGAGTAACACTGCAGAATTCAAAAGAAAGGACTTAAGGACTTTACATTTCTTGAATTAGGTGGTAGGCCACAGAAGTCATGTAACTCAAATGAATAGATATTGCGAAAAATCTATAATGACTACTAAGATATATTTTTAGGCAGCTTCATGAAGTGGTAAGACAAAATTTTAACAGTTGTCTATACATTACTTGTCTGGTTTTATTATATATAGAAAAGAAACATGTCCCCTTGAAAGCATCACTTAAATTAATATAAATGTTTTAATTTATGTATATAGGTAGGTACAGATATAGATATAGATGAAATTAGAGACAGATAGATATAGATATAGGTATAAGTATAGATATAGATGATATAGATATTGCTCTTGGTTTGATTTGTTTTTACATTGGTTGAGTCAAAGGAGCTAATAGGAATATTTTTAAGTTAAAATCTGCAGCATCAAGCAATTTAAGTAGAATGGATTAAGTTTAAAGACAACATTGTTTCTAGTTTATAGATATCTATGTTTCTGATAGGTGTGTAACAAAGCACAACAAACTGTGTGGCTTAGAACCCAATTTATTGTCTTACAGTTCTGGAGTCTAGAAGTCCAAGATCAAAGTGTTGGCAGGGTTGGCCTCTGAGAGCTCTAATGGACTAGCTTCTGGTGGTTTGCTAACAGTCTCGTCTTGTAGAAGATGCATCACCCAATCTCCGCCTTTATTTTCACGTGGCACTCTCCCTGTATGGGTGCCCATGTCCAAATTTCCCCCTTTTGTAAATACACCGGTCATATGGATTAGGGGTCCACCTTACTCCAGTATAACTTCATCTTAACTAATCACATTTGCAATAACCCTATTTCCAAATAAAGTCACATTATGAGGCACTGGGGATTAGGATTTTGATACATGATTTTAGAGAGACACAATTCATCCCTTAGTAATTTAAAAATCTGGACATATCTGAATTGAGTCTGCCTTTTTTTTAAAATCAAATTTATTAAGAGAAAGAGGAGAAAGACAAAGGAAAAAATTGGCTTTAATGTATGACTTAAATGCAGTACTTTTTCACCCCAACAATGCTGTCTTCAACTACTGTGAATGTATTTTTTAAAACTGCAAAACTCATTGAAAAAAAAAAAGGCAAATGCAATGTTTGGTACTTGCATAATAGACATTTTTCTCTTCTGACAAAATAGGCAATTTGCTTCTTTATGCAAGCAAGACACTCTTCGAGGAGCTTAACAAACACTCTGGTATTAATAGTCTTTTTAGAGGATGGAGAAGAGAGCACTCCATTGATATTGGTTTCAATTGCCCGCTAACTGGAGTGCTTTAGTTATTTTTAAACTCTATTAAATTACAATTTACTCACAAACCCATGTAAGAAATATCATGACACAATTTTATTTCAATAGATGCCTTTGGCCTTTATCATTTTATTTTTAGGGTCACATCTACTAAAACTGATTTTTCTTTTTTTTAAAATTTTCCTGCTATTCTTTAGTAACACTAACACTTGTTCTCTCCATGTTACTACTGGCTCCTCAGTAGTAAGGTTCATATTAGCTACCTGAAACACCTATACATTAATATTTTTTTTTATAATCACAGACACTAAAACTATGCTAGAGCTACAGTATCCATGAGTAAAGATAAAAGGGTTTGAGCTTGTATTGATTGATGTTCTATGATAACGTTTCTCATAGATGGTTTACACGACTGGCAAGTATGAATTAACCAAATCTAAAACTGCCAGAAAATATTATCCACAGTATCTCAAAGCACATCTTCCTTCTGAAGAAATTCCACAACATAATTACCTTAAATTTAAAAAAAGTTAATTGTTAACTTCCCTATGACTTCACTAGGAGTCTGAATGGGTAAAGATGTCTTTATTAAAATGAGACTGTCTTATGACTTTTCATCTCTTCCAGTCTAATTCATCATATTCCATTATTTGAGTTTACTATAATAATGGTAAATTATCATGTTTATTACTCTTATAATAAACGGTGTGACTCCATTTTTTGATGTCTGATTGACTGTCTTTCCTTTTTAAGCCTAACCCTTCCCTCTTCACCTTCTGCTCCAGATTTGGGAAAGCTGATAAAAAGCTCGCTCATTTCTCACTGGCAGGAAGTTCAAATTATGTACAGAAACCATCCCTACACTCCCTAACCATTACTAAAGTTAAAGAAAAACAAAAACAAAACAAGCCAGTCTTCTTCTTTCTTAGGTCTCCCAAGCCATTTCTATCTATATTGAACCAGGTGAGAGTCAAGTTATTGTCTCTCAAGAGTAGTAGACATTTTGTAACTCCTTTGTTTCTGTATGTGTGTGTATGAGTGTGAGTGTGAGTGTCTGTGTGTGTAATGATTAACAATGACATCTGAACCAAATATTGAGCTGGGAACTAACTTGATTCTTCAGCTGTAATGCTTTTGATGTGTATGTCTATGTTTTCTCCATGATGTGTAGAATTATCATATACTTTTTGGTTTATTTTTAGCTTTTTGGTGCCCTGAATCTCATCTAAAATTCCTTTGTAGCTAATCTCTGGAAAATTATTTTAAGCTAGCCAAATATTTAATTCAATATTTAGTAAGAAAGAAGTAAATATCATGTTTGCTTGAGCAAATAACTGTACATTACAAATGATGTGATGGAGCTGCTGGATCTTACAGTTTCCAGCAGTTTGTATACACTTACTCCCAACTACACAGTCTGTAATGTCATGTTGGTAGAGCATGCTTTCAGCTATAGTGGGAATATTTACACGGTAAAAATTGGCAAGTTCTGCATATCACGACTTTTTTTTTTTTTTTTTGAGATCACAGTCAGATTTTTAAAAGGGAAATACAGTCAAATGATTTGATACTGGTCTCAATAGCAATATGTGTCTACTAAATGATAACTAGTGCTTTACCTATTTTTAAATCTATTAAATTAAAATTTTCTCACAAATCCAAGTAAGATAAAATATATACTGACAGAATTTTCTTCAATGTACGGTACGCATTTTGTTTTTATCCTCAGAATGCTAGCTAGGATTAAACTCTATTGGTATACAAGAAGGAAAAAAGGAATATACAGAGAACATATTATAATCAACTGTTATTTGTCCTTCCTAATATCAAATTACCTTGAGTTTATTAGCCAGAGAACAGTGTTTTTTTAAATATGTATTATCTGTAAAAAAAGATGGGTACAGTTTTAAGTTACGTAGCTCTTACTTATGGCCATATATTAAAATAATCTAAGGAGCTATTTACAAATGTGTGGGTCCCCTGGTAGGAAAATAAATAATAATCTCTGGGAACAGAAACCCAAGAGATTCTACCTTAGAAACCATTTCTGAAAACAACAGATTTTTTTTTTTCTACTGAAAATATGACTATCCTTCATTTCATGAACTGGTCTTGACCTTCTCAGTATCTCTCATTAATAAGATCTTCCTCTGAAAAGAAAGGACAGCCTCTGACAATGACTAAAGACTCTGAAATCTGCAGAATCATTACTGGCTATTAATTGAGTAACAGATGTTGTAGCCAGATTGCCAGATCATTCTCACATTCATGTAAATGAGAAACTACTAAACACAGAGCATTATTTTGTAAAATATTATATCACTTGATTAATCTTATGTATGTTAATTAATAGAGCAAGTGATAGCAGTTCATAAGTGTTTATATAGAGATATGCATAAAAGACCCCTTAAGAACAATTAACATCTTGAGAGAAAAAAATGCTTATATCTAGAAAGAAAAACTAACAAAAAAGCATCGGAGATTCTCTTTGAATATGTAAACACATGAAGAATTGAATAAACAGATACATTTTTGATAATATTAAAGTTCTATGCTGTTGCAATTCTTTTTCAGAACATTATCTAATAAGAATACATAATACAATTTAATGAATAACAAAATGTCTAGAATGTTATGAATAACAGTTGTGGGCGGCTATTTATAATTTTTAAATGTACTATTTATGATAAAGCGGTTTGATAATGGGAGAATTCATAGACTAGATATTATATTACTCAAGGACAATCAATCTAATACATATTACATATCTTAATGGTATGCAATTCTTTATTTCATATTAGGAAACAGTCTCAGAGGGTTAATGCAGGTGTTCATGTTGACCCAACTAATAAGAGTTATAACTAGATTTAAATTTAAATCTATCAATTATAGTACATATGGCTTTTCTTCTAAACTTTAGTTCCAGGTGAATCTAGCATCACAGTCCTTTCTGTTTTTTTGTGTGTGTTTTTTTTGTTTTGTTATGTTTTGTTTCCTCATAATTAGGAGTAATGGATTCATTAATTCCAACTTGAGGCAGAACTTTTACTCACTGATCCAGCAAGTATTTTCTGAGTATTTTCCATGTACTGCAATAGATACACTGCAGATTAAAAGTGAATAAAACAAAATAGTTTTTCTCGTTCACATGAAAAACTAGTTATGTATTGAAGATATCTTCTAGCATTTTAGGGCTCCCTAAATTCAAATTTAATTAAGGAAGAGTTTAAACCCATATAGGTTTGATTAAGCAACTTTATTCTTCTGTCTGGCCCTCCTTCCGCGCAGCCAGTGGGCAGTTCTGGTAGGGAAGGAGGGCACCGCTGGATGCTGTAGCTTTGGATGGGTTAATGCCAGGTTGGGAATAAGTATTTGATGGAGAATTTCTATACATCATGTTTTCTACCCCTCTGCCAGCAGAGCAAAATATCCTGATTAAAACAACAACAACAAAAAAAGCACTCCTCCACAACAGGCATCAATACTGATGTTCCCTTCACCAGAATTCCAATTCATATTCTTATGGTCATTACTCGACTTGCATTCTCATGATTGATCATGAGGCTTCAGGAAAACGAAACTAACCACTATTTTGGAATCTTCACATGTCTTTATGGTTTCTCAGGACATTAATTTATCAATTTAAAAAAATCCCCTTCTTTCTTAGTCACATACCAAATGAATACCCCTTAAAGTAGATTTTCAAAAAGTGGTAACATGATTCTCATATACATGTATAAAACATACATGTGAAACATTTATAATATCATTAATGAGAAGAACAGTAAGATGGTAAAGATGCTTCTAAGGATATTTAAGGAACTTGGTATTTTAGGCATTTAAAAAAATATGTTAGAATAATTCCTGGGTTAGACACAGAACTGGATAACACCCTACAGGGTAACAAAAACATAACCTTTGTGATCAACTTTTCTACCAGACAGAAATATACAAGTTAGCATTTAACCTCATAGTGTGTAAAACATAATCAACGAGAAGGAAAGCAAAGTGAAAGTAGATAAATTATCCTAGAAAACTGAATAATCTTTAGGTAGACCTATAAAATATGCCCTAGAGTGGCAACAAAAAAACATGCTGTACTCTTCTTTGTCTTATTTACAAAATTTGGACAACGTTCCTTAACACTTAATATTAGATTAGAATCTCTTCTGACTGTATTCAGAAATATGAGATCTGACAATTAGGTTCATGAATCTGTTGCAACGATGTTGCTAACTTTTTTTGATGTCAGAGGGATTATTCATTATGAATTTGCTGCCACTGGACAAACAGTTCACCAAGTTTACTATTTGGAAGTGCTGAAAATGCTGCATAAAAAAGTTAGATGACCTGAACTTTTCACCAACAATTCATGGCTCTTGCATCACAACAACGCACCAACTCACACGGCACTGTCTGTGAGGGAGTTTTTAGCTAGTAAATAACTGTATTGGAACACCCTCCCTACTCACCTGATCTGGCCCCCAAAGACTCCTTTCTTTACCAGAAGATAAAGGAAATATTGAAAGAAGGACATTTTGATGACATTCAGGACATCAAGGGTAATACAACGACAGCTTTGATGTCCATTTAAGAAAAAGTTTCAAAACTGCTTTGAAGGGTGGACTAGGCGCTGGCATCTGTGCTTAGCTTCCCAAGGAGAGTATTTCGAAGGTGACCATAGTGATATTCAGCAATGAGGTATGTAGCACTTTTTCTAGGATGAGTACACGAACTTAATTGTCTGACCTCATACACCCAAATATTATGAAATGTCATCTTTAATAGCAGGGATGTTAAAATGCACCAGACTATAGTTTGCATATCAAGTACCTTGCTCTTAAAAGACCAAATGTAATGCAATCAAATATTTGCAATCACAACATTGTTTATGATACTATTTGCAATATTTATGTCTTCCTATGTGTTTAGATAAATTGAAAACAACTATGAAGTTATCTGCGTGTATACACATAAAGAATCTACATTAAAATAGCTGTGTCATATTTCAATTGATTTCTATTTATCATCATTCTTTCCTGAAGCTTTTAAGATGTCTAATGGATGTATTTATTTCATATTCAAGTCTATGTCCAAAAATAAATTTTGAGCTTTAAAACATACAAATACAAAACTGGTGAATGCCCTTTATCCTCTAATTTTCTAATACAGTTTTATTCCTATATCATATAACTGATATTTTGCACACTTTCCTTTTAAGTGCCTGTTACCATATTTGCTAAAATACAATATATTATTCAAATGTTGTCAGTTCCAGGATTCCACTGAACAGTTTTAATGTACTTAATCTGTACTGCTATACCTCAAAGGGTTCTTTCAATATATATTTGAAAGTATTTCTGCCTTTAAATTTGGAGGTCTTGATTTACTCTACTTGAAAATTTGAGGAAAAATATGCAAATATCAGCATCATTTGCATATCTATTCTTCTTTGCATTTTTCCTAACCACTGACAATCTCCTCAGGCTCTTAAATGCTATAGGCATACAAGCATTTGAAAACAGCACTCCTCTTTCCCTTCCTTCCTCTTTTGCCTGGAGAGAGGAAATGGAAAAGAAAACTGAAACTGGCAACTCCAGATGCTTGTATTTTAATGTTTTCTGTTAGTCAAGCTCCAGTTTTGGATTTCTAACTGTGTAGTGGAAATTCTATTTACATTTCTCACTGTCAGGCCAAATTCAACTTGTTCAACACATCAACTTTTCTCTATATTAGTTGCCTTTACTGAAACTGTAGGTTCTTTCAACATAACTCCAACTTTATCCCCCAATCACCCATCAGCATTGAGTCCAAATTGATTCATTCTTTAAAAACATAAGCTCTCATCTACCACCACCCTTCAGCCTTACCCTCTGGTAAGCACTAAACTATTGTCTCTGTCTATGAGTTTTTGCTTCTTTGTTTTTCTTGTTCCTTTGTTGCTTTCAGTGTTATATACCACGTATAAGTGAAATCATATGGTACTAGACGTTTTCTGTCTAACTTACTTCGCTTAGCATAATATTCTCAAGATCCATCCATGTTTTCTCAAATGGCATTGTTTCATCTTTTCTTATGGCAGAGTAGTATTCCACTGTGTGTATAAACGACATCTTCTTTATCCAGTCATTTACTGAGTGACACTTTGGTTGTTTCCATGTCCTGGCCACCGTAAATAAAGCTGCAATAAACATAGGAACACATATATTTTTACAGATACATTTTTTTTCAGATTTTTTTGGTGGATACCCAGGAGAGGGATTGCTAGACCACATGGTGATTTTATTCTTAATTTTTTGAGGAACCTCCATACTGCCTTCCATAGCAGCTGCACCATTCTGCATTCCCACCAATGGTGTATGTGGGTTCCTTTTTCTCCGCAGCCTCCCCAAAATTTGTTATTATTTGTTTTGTTGATGATAGCCATTTTAATGGTGTGTGGTAATATCTCATTATGGTTTTTATTTGCATTTCTCTGATGATTAATGATGTTGAGCATCTTTTCATATGTCTTTTGGCCATCTGTATGTCCTCTTTGGAGAAATGCCTATTCAGGTCCTCTACCCATTTTTAATTGGATTGTTCGTTTTTTGTTGTTGAGTTATATGTGTTCCTTATATTTTTTTGGATATTAGCCCTTATTGGAAGTGTTGTTTGCAAATAATCTCCCATTTGCTTGGTTGCCTCTTTCTTTTGTCAATGGTTTCATTTGCTATGCAGATGCTTTTTAGTATGATATGGTCCCATTCATTTATTTTAGCTTTTACTTCCCTTGCCTTTGAGGTAGATTTAGTCCATAGAAAAAGTCAAGAACTATATGATTTCACTGATATGTGGGATATAAAACTAAAAGCAACAAAGGAACAAGACAAACAAATAAACAAATACTCATAGACACAGATAACAATTTAGTGGTTACCAGAGGGTAAGGAAGGAGGGGGGTGGTAGATGAGAATAAAAAGGATCAAATATATGGTGATGGAAGAACTGACTCTGGATGGCGAACACACAATGTGATATATAGATGATGTATTGCAGAATTGTACACTTGAAACCTATGTAATGTTAGTGACTATTGTCATCTCAATAAAGTTTAATTTAAAAAAGAGGGTAAGGGGAGGGTGGTAGAAGACAGTAAATGGGGGTCAAATACATGGTGATGAAAAGAGATGTGCCTCTGGGTAGTGGGCACAGAATGCAGTATATCATGATGTATTATAGAATTGCACACTTGAAACCTATATAATTTTACCAGCCAATGACAGCCCAATAAATTTAAAAAAGATTGAAAGAATTATCAAAACAAAAAATAGTTTAAGAACAATAAAACTTAAAAACAAAAATAAGAAAGTTTTCCATAATCCCATAGAAATATTCACTATGTTTACGTCTTTCTTTTGTTTTATATGTTTCAAGAATGATTGTATCCCTAAGTTATATACCTTGATATACAAATTTGTAAATATAATTTAAAAAGGCAGGTGATCTTCCTTCCAATATTTGAGACAAAAGATTTTATATTAAATCCTGTGTTCTCTAGAGGCAAGGAAAATCCTGGCACACACCTCATATATGAAAGAGAGAAGTACAAAATAGCAACAACCTGATTCATATTTGAAACACACAGTTCACAACACACCATTGATTATTAATGTGCAAAAGCATTACACTAACTTTAGTGCCATTGTAACTTCAAAATACCAGAATTCCTCTTTTTGTCTTTTATAGCCATTATGAAAATAGAAACTATCTGCAGCAAGTTTTTATGGCAGTAGTTTTAACCACAGGATCTTTAATTCATAAGAATGAATCACATTGCTAAATTCAATTCAGCTGGCTATTCCTTATTCTCTTAATGACTGTTGACAACAGCAATTTTATGGTTACCTAATGTAGCTTACAATTATATGCATTCTATCTGAAGACATGCTTTAAGAAAGGCTCTATAGAATCAATCATAATATTTTATAATAGCTTTAAAAGGTATAAATAATTTTTGCGTCTAATAGTGAGAGAATTATTTATTCTATAAATACTAATTTTACCATTTGAGGGAAAACTGTATAGCCTTTGAAATCACCTTGTAAAAGAGTATTTACTGATATGTTCCCAGAAAAAATTGACAGTATTAAAGGTGAGAAAAGCAGATTCCAAAACAGTGTACTCTCAATCTGTGGAGATAATAAAAGGTTACATGAATAAATGAAACACTGGAAAACTAAATATTATCAATGTAATGACAATAATTTCTGTGAGGTATTACTCAGATTTACTTGAATTATTACTTTTAATTTTCAATTTTTTCTAATTTTCTGAGTATGTATTCATTGTGAAAAGAGGAATAATGCTATCTTTCAAAGGTATTCACGACTGTTGAATTTGAATTAAACCTGTCCTTCAAATTTAAAAATTCTTTGAAGTAATACAATCTTCACTTTTCCTTTACTTATGTAATATATAGCATCCCTTTGTCAATATTTCTTCTTCTAATATCTGAATGGCTGCCCATCTTTAAATAGTTTTATACCTAAAACTCTCATTAAAAAGTCAAGTAAAAATTAGAAAGTGTTTACCCATATGTGTAAACACCTTCTTTTACTTTCTTTTCTTACATCCTTCTTATGTTTATTTTACAGTCAGTCTTTTTCAGAGAGGACTTTCTTAATATAATGGAGAAGCTGTGCTAGATTTTACTTCAAAGATTTATTTGAATAAGGAAAATGTTTATATATCATTTAAAATTAGAAACCTATTTTCAGACTTTTAAAAATAGAAACTTACTGATTTAAAGATCTAAAAGGTACTGCCAACATGAGTATAATAATAAAATGTTTTATGCTACTATGCAGCAAAAACAAATCCGTGTGATTAGTATAAGCTGTGTTACGTGGGGTAAAATAAAGCTGTATTATACTGTGTTTCCCTGAAAATAAGACCTACCCTCAAAATAAGCCCTAGCATGATTTTTCAGAATGACATCCCATGAACATAAGCCCTAATGTGTCTTTGGAGCAAAAATTAATATAAGACCCAGTCTTATTTTGGGGGGGAAATGGTAAATATGAATACTTACTGTAATGGTGAGCTCAATTTCTGTCTTTGTGCTCCTAATCAAAGGCTAAGAAACTTTTCAAACATAAACAGTAATTGGTACTTCATAATTTAAAAAAGGCATTTAATATGATTGTTGCAATCAACAGTCTATTTGTGGGAAAATGGTTATTTTTTTTAAATGTATTCTCAGAGTATTAGTGAATCTCAATTCCAAATATGTTTTGAAAATATTAATGAATGTATAACATAATGAACTATATAATGTAGGACTTTAGTTTTAAATTATTAGAAATACTTGAACTAAAAGAGGAAAAACAACCAAATCAATTTTTAGCCTAAAGGGGGATCTTTTTTCTTCAAATCTAGGGATTACTATACAATGTTTATGTCCTTAGGAATCACTTAAACTTGAATGTGTTAACCAATATAATCTTGTGAAAAATTATAGCAATAACTTCACTTTTTTAATTAAAATAAAAGTTAAATAAGGAGAGAAATTAATAAATAGAAAAACGTAAATAACAAAAGAAACAACCAAATGACAACCAACCAAATGGAAGAAGATATTTGCAAATGACACATCCAAAAAGGGGCTATAGCCAATATATAAAATAACTCATATAACTCAACAACAAATAATACAATCCAATTGAAAATGGGCCAAGTTGTACGCTTGAGACCTATGTAACTTTACTAAAAATTGGCACCGCAATAAAATTTAACTAAAAAAAAAAAAAAAGGGCAGAACCCTGAAGAGACATTTCTCCCAAGAAAACATGCAGATGACCAACAGATAGATGAAAAGATACTCAACTACACTAGCTATAAGGGTAATGCAAATCAAAACCACAATGAGATACTACCTCACACCTGTTAGAATGGCTCTTATCAACAAGACAATTAATAATAAGTTTTGCACAGGATTTGGAGAAAAGGGAACCTTTGTACAATGCTGGTGGGAAGGTAAAATGGATGGTTTAGTCTCTGAAAAATAGTACAGATTCCTCAAAAAACTAAGAACAGAGCTATATATGATTCAACAATCCCTCTTCTGGGTATCTACCCCCAGAATTTGAAGACACTTATTCATAAAGCTATATATACCCCTATGTTCATTGCAGCATTTTTCATAATAGTCAAGATATGGCAACACCTAAGTGTTCTTCGACTGATAATTGGATAAAGACATATATATATATGTGTGTGTGTTTATACATATATATTAATATTTATACATATATTAATATATATTATATATTTATACATAATATATAATATATTGATATATATTAAAATATATTATATAATATATATAAACATATATAATGAAATATTCAGTCATAAATAAGGATGAAATATTGCTATTTGCAACAACGTGGATGGATCGAGGACAAGAACCATATGATTTCACTCATATGTAGGATATAAAACAAAAAGAAGCAAATGAACAAACAAATTCATGGACACAGACAACAGTATGGTAGTTACCAGAGGGGAAGGGAAGTGAATAGTGTAAAGGGATCACCTGTATTGTGATGGAAGGAGACTAATCTTTGTGTGATGAGCAGAAAATGCAATATACAGATAAAGTATTATAAAATTGTACCTTTGCAACTTATATAATATTATTAACCAAAGTTGCCCCAATAAATTTAATTAGGAAAAATATCAATAAAATTGTACATTTTTATTTATATATAATGTACATAAAAGTAATAAGGATTTGAATTATGTGTACAAACATGTTGCTAATATTCTCTTATAATTAAAGTAGAGAGAACCCTTGATTATAAGTTATGGATTAGATTCTTAGGATGGATCTTTTTAACCAGTAGTGTAACAATAAAACATCAAATCCAACTTCATAGTATTTGTGTAGCATCCGTGGACATCTGACCTCAGGATTATACCCAACACATATGATGCATTTCATTAATACCTGTTAAATAACTGAATATAAGTAACCCTTAAGTTTTTATAGACACTACAGATAATCCAGTTATTTAAATAAATCCTTATGACTCACTGAAGACTTGAAAATAATTTGCTGATACTGTATAAATTTTTTTTTTAAATTTTAATTTTAAAAAGTATCTTATTTTATCATAAAATATTAAAATTCGACTTTTAATGAGCATTCACTGTCATTTTAGCATGTTTCCTTCTGTTCTCTTCCCTGGGTAGTATAAAACACTAGGCTCTAGTATATATCAACCTAGACTCTGGATTTAGCTTCCTGGGCCTGGATTCTAGTCCTGTCACCTATTAGCTATGAGAATAAGGACAAGTGACATAACTCTCTTTATCTCAATTTTTTTTTCATCTCTAAAATGGAGATGAAATTATCTACATCACAAGGCTATTATAACATTAAATGAGTCAACACATGTAACAAGTGTATAGCTGAGTGACTATTTCAAGTTATCAATATATATTATGTTCTAGTTATGGTGTTTATGGTGATGATGATTTTGATAGTGATGATTTTAATATTACCTTTAAGAAACTGAAAGCACAAAGCACTGGAAAATAGATTTAATTTGGAAAAGTTTAAAATGTGTGTTTAGATTTGTCTAAGAAATGCCAGAACTAAGTTTTAATATCTAGTTCACACAAAGTAGTATCTAAAATGTTTGTGGGTCTGTAGTAATTAAAAGCTAATGATTCCTTACTCAGGAAATGATGTGCAAAAGTATGCTGGTTCACACTACCTCAGTCCAACCCAAAGAACTTTCTCAACTCTGGATTCAGAAAGGATGTGAAGGACGTGAGGGACTATACACTGAAAGCTACAAGACATTATTAAAAGAAATTGAAGAAGACATAAAGAAATGGAAAGATATTCTGTGTTCATGGATTGAAAGAATCAAAATAGTTCAAATGGCCATATTACCCAAAGCACTATATTGATTTAATGCAATCCCCATCAAAATCCCAATGGCATTTTTTTAAAGAAATAGAACCAAAAAAATCATCAGATTTGTATGGAATCACAAAAGTCCTTGAATAGCCAAAGCAATCCTAAGAATAAAAAAAACAAAAAAAAACAAGCTTGGAGTTATCACAATCCCTGACTTCAATTTATACTTCAAAGTGACAATAATCAAAACTGCATGGTATTGGCAGAAAAACAGACACACAAACCAGTGGAATAGAATTCAGAATCCAGTAATAAATCAACATAGTTTTATAGGCAGATAATTTTCAACAAAGGAGCCAAAAACAAAAAATGGAGAAAACAAAGCCTCTTCCACAAATGTTCCTGGGAAAATTGGAAAGCTACATGCAAAAGAATAAAACTAGACTGCTATCTCTCACTATATAACAAAATTAACTCAAAAAAGATCAACCACATAAGCATAAGACATGTAATGATAAATTGCATAGAGGAAGGCATAGGTATTAAAATTACGGACCTTAGATTCAGAGAGCATTTTATGAATTTGACCTCAAATGCACAGGAAGTAAAAGCAAAAATAAATGAATGGGACTATATCAAATTGAAAATCTTCTGCATAGTAAAAGAAACCAACAAAACAAAGAGGCAACCAACCTACTGAGTAAAGATATTTGTAAACAACATTTCCAATAAGGAGTTAATATCCACAATACGCATATATAAAGAACTCATACAACTCAACCTCAACACCAAAAAAACAAACAATCTAATTTAAAAAATAGGCAGAGGACCTGAACTGACACTTCTCCCAAGAAAACATACAAACAGCCAAAGGATATATGAAAAAATGTGCAACTTCTCTAGCTATTGGGGAAATGCACGTCAAAAGCACAATGAGATACTACCTCAAACCTATTGGAATAGTTATTATCAAAAAATAAGTAATAACAAGTGTTGGAGATGTTCTGGGGGAAAAGGGGCCTTCATACACTGCAGGTAGGAATGTAAATTGGTACAGCCAATCTGTCCTTTCATAGATGATTGCATAAAGATGTGGTACATATATACAACAGAATATTACACAGTCATGAGAAAAGACGAAATACTACCATTTTCGACACAATGGATGGATCTTGAGAATATCATGCTAAGGAAAATAAGTCAGACAGAAAAATTCAAGAACCATATGATTTCACTCATATGTACAATATATAATAAAGTGAAAGGAAACAAATGAACAAGACAAACAAACAAACAAACAACTTACAGACACAGATAAGAGTTTACCAGAGGGTACGGGGGGAGAGAGCAGTAAAAGAGGGTAAAAGGGGTCAAATATATGGTGACAGAAGAAGAAATGGCTTTGGGTGGTGAACACACAACGCAGTATATAGATGATGTATTATAGAAATATATACTTGAGACCTATATAACTTTACTATCCAACCCCCCAACAAAAAATTTAATACAATTAAAAAATAAATAAAAAGGAGGAAATTATAAGCTTGTCTTTGAACAAGCAGAATTGAAAACACCATTGAGACATCCAAAATAGGATGTTAATGTGATAATATGAATATTAGAATTATTCAGTATGGGGCACCAAGGAGCAAAGGCAATATAACGGAGCAAAGATAGTCTTTTCAACAAATGGTGCTGGAACAACTGACCATCCACATGCAAAAAAATAAACCTAGGCACTGACCTTACACCTTCCACAAAAATTAAATCAGACTTAAATGTAAACACAAAACTACAAAAATTCTAGAAGATAACATAGGAGAAAACCTAGATTACCATAAATATGATGATGTCTTTTAAGTCAGCAGAATTCAGTCGTAGACCATGGAATAAATCACTGAAGCTGGACTTCATTAATTAGGAATATCTGTTCTGCAAAGAAACACTGCCAAGAAAATATAAAGACAAGCTACAGACTGGCAGAAAACATTTGCAAATAACACATCTGATAAAGGACTCTTATACAAAATAAACAAAGAACTGTAAAACTCAACAATTGGGAAAAAAACAAAAAAAAAAAACGGTTAAAAAATGAGAAGACCTTAACAGACACTTCACCACAGAACTGCCAAATAAGCATATAAAAAAATGATCCCTATCATATGTCATCAGGAGAATGTAAATGAAAGCAACAAAGAGATACCACTAGAGACCTATTAGAATGGCTATAATCCAGAACACTGACAGCACCAAATGATGGCCAAGAAGTTAAGCAACAGGAATTCTAATTCAACGATGGTGGAGATGCAAAATAGTAAAGTCATTTTGGAAAAGAGTTTGACAATTTCTTACAGAACTAAACATACTCTTACCACAAAATCCAGCAATCACACTTCTTGGTATTTACCCAAAGGAGCTGAAATAGTATGTTCTCACAAAAACGACATGGTCAGGTTTAAAGCAGTTTTATTCATAATGGCCTAAATTTGGAAGTAACCAAAATATTCTTCAGTAGGTAAGTGAATAAATAAACTGAATCATCCAAACAATGAAATATTATTCATCACCAAAAATAAATGAGTTATCAAGCTATGGAAAGAAAAGGAGGAAACTTAAATGCATATTACCAAGTGAAAGAAGTCAATATGAAGAAGGTTACCTATAGTACAATTCACTAGATAGCATTCTGGGAAATGTAAAAATATGGAGACAGAAAAAAAAAAAAAATTAATGGAAGCCAGGGGTTACGGGAGGGATGAAAGAATAGGCAAAGGACAGAATATTTTTTTTTGGAGGGGGACAGGAGGGGGCAGAACAATATTTTAATGGTGAGTATATGAAATTATAAATTTGTCCAAAGTCATTGACTACAACCTCAAGAGTGAACTATAATGTAAACCATGGTCTTTGGGTGATGTGTCCATGTAGGTTCATCAATTGTAACAAATGTACCACTCTGGCGGGGCCTGTTGATAGTATAGGAGGCTGTGCACGAGTTGGGGCAAGGAGTATATGGGAAATCTCTTTACCTTCCACTCATTTTTATCTGTGAATCTGAAAGTACTCTAAACAATCATCTATAAAGAAAATAAGATGTCCACTGCAACATTTCTTGTAATGGTGAAATTAGAAACAACCTAAATGTCCATCAACAAGGGAGTGAATAAATAAGATATGATCCATACTGTTGAAGATTGAAAATTTGGTCCCAAATCCATATTCTCCCTGCATCTATGCCCTTACAATATGATGTTGCAAATAGCCCTGACAAAAGCTGAAGTCTGCTTCACCAACCTTTGAATCTGGTTTGGCTGTGCTATTTCCTTTGGCCAATGGGACATTAGCAATATATGAAATAAGCAGAGGCTTGAAAAATGCTTGCCATTGGGGCCTGTTCCCTTGCTGTACTTGAAACGCTGACACCACCATGTGAATGAGCCTGAGCCAGACTGCTGGAAGATGAAAGTCTATGTGAAGAACTGAGGCACAGGTGCTAATAGCTGCCAACCTCCAGAGTATGAATGAGGCCACCTACGTCATCCAGCACCAGTTGACCCGCCAGCTGAATACAGATGCATAAGAAAGCTCATCAGAGATCAATCAAACTGGATTAGACTAGGACAGTCCAGCTGACCTTTCAAAGCCACTAAGTTTTTGGGTGGTTTGTTTCACAGTAATAGATACCTGATACTCATCCAAAACATTAAATACAATGGAGCAGTTTGAAAGAATAATGTGATTTTATGCATATCAGTATAATGATATGTAAAACTAGCTGAGAAAATAATAATAATAATAAATAAACAAAACTTGAGGAGTTTGTAAGTCTACAGGCTATTTTACAACCTTGCAATAAATTCATTTTCTTCTTCTAAAAAAAAAAGGATTGTATGTAATTTATAGGTCATGAAAATAGTAAGATTACCTATGCAATAAGACGTTTTAATGCCTTCAAAATAATCAAACATAATGTGAGAGATCTTTTATTGCAGAAGAAAATATCATCAAATAAATTGTTAGCTTCCCAGGTCAGATATGACCACTAGCTATATATAAGTTATTTACATTTAGTGTTATTTTTAGTCACACTTTCTTAACTGCCAGGCAAACAAAGGCAGAACAGTGTCCATTTATTCAGTTGTGGAAATAAAATAAATAAATAAACAAACAAACAAACCACCCAAATAAATACATACTTGTAAATTGTATTAAAGATGTAAATAAGTTTATTTTTAATTTTTTTATAATTTTGTCAAAAAGACATAACAGAAATAACCACTTCAAATGAAACATTGTCATGAGAATATCTCTAGACCATTTAATTCTGGAAATATGGGCAAACTGTTATATTGTAAATTTATAAAATTAGTCCTATTTTCTTCAAAATAATGTATTTTTGGAGCTAAGAAAACACAAACCTCAGAAAAACACAGTAATAAACGATACATTTAATGTAAAATCATTCAAAACAATCTAGCAAGCATGAGCCTAATTCTGCCAATGTCTATGCATCATCACCCAAAGAGTGGTAAGTGGTTTTTTTAAACCAAAGATTACTCTTCTGAGGCAGGAGAGAATAAGAAAAAAACAAAAAAACCTTGTAAGTTAACACTGCCATTGTTTATGTTTAAAAGTACTCATTTTGCTACAGAAAGCGAAAAGCTCAGCAGAAGCCAAAAGGCATATATATGTTTTACACTAAGAAAACCAGAGTTCTTTGTTCTTGTGCATTGGATGGTAACAAAATTTCTCATCCTAATCCTAAATTCTCACACATTGATAAATTGTTTATGCCAGTGTTGTTTTTATGATTAGCTTATTTCTTAGAAGTATTAGAATTCTATGTTGCTTTAATTCTGTAGCTTTATCATTGGTAATCACAATGTCTAGAAAAGACTTGGTTAAGTGAACAAATAGAGTCACTAACCCACTACAAAACAAATAGAGACAAACACTATAGGGGTTATTAAATACTTTTTTTAGGAAGAAAATAATTTTGTGTAAGCTAATGCTGCTTTCTCCATAGTTTAGAACCAGATGTCAGAGGTTGACAACACTACTTGAATGTAGGCACATTATTTGACTCGTCTTACTGTATATATTTTATTATTTTAAAAAATAGTTTATTCTAAAATTTAATTTTGTAAGAGGTTTGCTGAATTCTAACATGGATATTTTATGAAGCTTAGAAGCCATTTTTTTTTCCTTTGGGAGCACATCTCTAAAATTACATTGTCAGTCAATGGGAAAATATGGCTTGATATTCAGAAAGCAAAGTCTGATTTATATGTGATTTTTAAAAAGGCCTTTTTTTAGATAAAGTAAGTAATATATATTTACTTATGCTGAGAATATAGTGATCTATATTATAGTATGTTACTTACTAATATATATATATATATACATATATATATATATATTAATACATACGTGGACAAAGAAGAAAAAGTCTTCAAATGTTATTGATTTCAATTCAGACTTAACTCGAAGCCTGACTTTCAGAAAACATACTTAATTTTTGTCACCACTTCCTTATTATCTGATCAAAATTATTATTTCTTTCAAAATGTCACTGTGTATCTTGGCATAAGCAAAGGAGATAATCATTACTTTTAGCTGTTGCCAATAAGTTAAAATTTGTTTTTAAAGGGCATTATTACAAAGGCAATCCCCAAAACAAAAGCTTTTAAATGATTTTCATAAAAATAAATGTGAATGGATTTACAATACATTAGTTCTCATATAAGTATTAAACAAAAATCTTAAATATAAAAAGGTAATAAGTAAATATGATGTAATTATTAGATAATACTTTAAGAAGTCCTCGGTAAAGAAGTCCTTCTGCATAATATATCCACATGCATCATAGTAGCTACTCACAAAGTGTCAACTAGAACAAGTATATTCAAATTAGGTGCTAATCTTTCAAAATTATTTATAAGGAAATAAATAATCATTATTTCCTGAGTGGTACATTGTATATGTTTTAGATTGTAATCATTGCACATATGAGAGAACTGCATAGCCTGAAACATAAATGTAGAGAATAAGTGTTACAATAGATAAACACAAATATAGTGAGGAAAATAGGCAGGAATTAGACATAGATATTCAGGAATGATAGTCAGGAATTAAACACAGATATTTCAATTTACACAAACCTGAGCTTAATTGTGCCAAATTTCCATAGATTTTGAAATTAAATATTCTATCTTATCTATGATATTTTTGAAAAGCAATAAAAGCATATGTAGGTAACAAAGAACGACATTTGGTCACCAGGATATCCTTTACATGACATTTGTGTTGCTATAAACCTCTTTCATCCAAAGAATTCTGATTTTAATTAAAATATTATTTTTTCCAATTTTAAAGTTATAAAATATTTCCAAGGAATGATTTTGGGATAAACGATGTTAATTTTTTTTGCTTTCATTAGATCAGTGTTCAACTTTAGGAAACTGATTTTGTGATCAGCAAAATTAAACTGCTGATATTTTTAGAGTCACAGGGTAATATGAGGGAATTTTTATGGCGTCTGGGTGGCACAAATACTCTGGAATTATTTTAAATCAAATACATAAAAGGATTGTCTTGTAATATTTAACATGAAATAAAAACAGATATTACAGTTTATAATGCATAGTGAAAACTGGAAAAGATCCAGTACATTCTATCTCTTTCACACTTGTTTCTAGCTTTGAGAATATTAATACAAGGGTTTAGAAAGTAGAACTCTCTTTCTGCAACATAAACAACACAAAAGCTAGTATATTAAAATAATGCTAAATTTAAAACTTTAATTCAAAAATACTTATTTAATGACTACAATATTCCAGGCACCATTGTAGGTTACAGGAAAAAGCAATGAAAATAATCAAGGTCCTTCTCCTGGTGTTTATAGTCTATGTGGAATGGATGAGGAGAGAGAAAAAAGAACAAAAAATAGGCAAATATCGAATATATCAAGTATGGATTTCTGCTGCGATAAAATATAAAGGAGGTAAGAGAATAAGTAGTAATACAAGTGTCAAGAGTAAAATTTCAAATCCTGTGAGCAGGCAAGTCCCTCTGTGAAGGTGTCATGTTAGCAGAGAGCTGAATGAAGTAGGGGAGAAAGTGTGCAATTAGGGAAAAGAGTGTTTGCACAAAGGGCAATGGTAAAATTTGCAAGTTCCAAAATGGTGTGTGCTTGCGATCCTTGAAGAACAGCAAGAAGACCAATACGGCTGAAGCAAAGAAGAGATACACAGAAAATGACATCAGAGGGGTAACTAGGTTTGATCTTTTGTGTGCCATAAATTCATTTTTTTAATGTTAGTAATTATTAAAGTGAATTTGCTTTATAATAGAACATGAGGAAAAGAATGCATCATTAATAGAGGTGTAAGAGAAAGTCGCCAATAGCACTATGATTATAGCACCTAAAGAATACATGTTGAAAGCATTAGTCTGCAGCTGTGGAGGTAATGAGTTTCTCTATCATTGCTTCTTTAGAACTGAAGAAGAGCTAAGTAAATAAAAGATGGTAACAATTTAAAAAAAAGTCAAAAGTAGTTAAATACCAGGATTCAGATGCCAACTGGCAGTATAGCTAAACTAGAAATGAATTGGTAGATCACCTATCAATTCTAGTCCTTTTTTCCAGTAGCAACTGCCTAGTGAATACCCAGTTGAGAATAAAGTGAAACACCTGCATCTGGCTTTAAGATGAAAGTTCTCAAATCCTTTGCTTCAGCAAATTTGCTTCAGTAAATGTTCCTTGGGTTCTTGGATGATTCCACTTATATTTTATAACCTCACTTGAAAGCTTAAGATATCTGAAAATAATGAAATGTAGTAGTTTATTTCAATATCATTGATGCTTTAACTATTTATACAAAATAAAATTGACTTAATTTTTGTATGAAGTATCAAATTATATGTTCACTTGAGTTGCATGCTCATAGTTTACATACTAATGCTAAAAAGATATGCTTACTGTTTTTGATATGCTTTTATTTGATGACGTTTCTTGCCATAACACAGTTTGACTCATGATCTGTGCAAAACAGTGTAGGTTTTACGATGTTTCCATCTGTTATCTGAAATCAATTATTGAAATATTGTTTTAACGACTGAACATCATTGACATAAACATAATACATTTATTTTAAACATATTAATAAATAGGCTAATGTTTCATATTAAAATCATTAAATAAAAAACATGTTAGACATATCATGGTATCCTTATTAATGTGAAATAACATTGTTGTGAGATTTAGAATTTATCCTTGGTATTATTACTTACAATAAATAAATAAATGTTTACCTCTACAGAGACACAGAGACAGGAACTTATCTTGTTTTGAATCTTGGTTTTACCAAGCAGTGAATACTGACCATGAATAAAGTTCCTTAACTTTAAAATGGGGGAAATCCTTAGTTTTGAAGTAAATGTCTATGAAAAGCCAAACTGAATAATACTAGCTACTTTCTTTAAAAAATAAATTTATTGGGATGACATTGGTTAGTATAATTATATGGGTTCAAGTGTAGAATTCTATAATACATCATCTGTCTATTGCATTGTGTGTTCACCACCCAGAGTCAAATCTTCTTTTGTCACTATAGATTTGACCCCTTATACCCTTTTCTACCACACCCTTTTTATCCTCTAGTAACCATTAAACTATTGTTTATGCCTATGAGTTTTCATTTGTTTGTTTATTGTGTTGATTTGTTGGTTTCAATTTTATATCCCACATATGAGTGAAATAATATGGTTCTCGAATTTTTCTGTCCGACTTCTTTTGCTTAGCATGATAATCTCAAGATCCATTCATGTCACAAATGGCAGTATTTCATCTTTTCTTATGGCTCAATAATATCTTGTTGTATATGTACCACATCTTTATCCAATCATCTATTGAAGGACACTTTGGTTGTTTCCATTTCTTGGCCACTGTGAATAATTCTAGCTACTTTTAGTGGGTAAAACAAATTAAGTTAAATGATTTCTCTTTACTTTCTAATTCAAATAGGCTTTTCCAAAACAAATGCAATGATTATGTCTCTAGACTTTAAAATGTTCACTTTTCATATTTATACAATATTTGAGGACAGTTTTCTATAGACCCACAGTTTAAAGTATTTCTCCTTTTGAGGGTTTTTAAAGTTTAATTACAACACAAAGAGGAATAAGACAACTGTATTCAGAACTAGTTCATTTAATACAACATTTTCTACTCTAAGATTCAATAAATAGCCTTGGGTCCTCACATGCTGATATGCACAATGCTAAATGATTCTTTGGTCTCGTGTTTGGATTAAAGCTATGGATTAAACAGTTTTCTTGTTGCCAAATTTATTTAAGTCTTATGTACCGTAAGTCCAAGAGGGTAATGCAGAAAGTGGTAAACGACCACATAAGAGTTTTCTCTGAATGAACCAATTGAGACCTCTCTGAAACCTTATTCCATGCAGCGTGATATGGGAAGAGATGTCCCACTGCGCCATAAGTTTATTAAGATCAGGACACATATCTTAGTATCCTAACCTCCTTTCTCTTAGAACCTGCCTTTCACATAGTAGGTGATCAACAAATTTGGAATAAATGAATATCATAAAACATTGTCAGTATCTTTCTAAATTCCCTCCAGTTGGCAACATGAAAAGTATTCCAGGTAGAAATTAAGGAAGAATCAATTTTCTTCTTTATAATCTGAATTCCATAGATTGCAAATGTATAAAATTCCCAAATTTGGATCAAGTTACAGGTTAATTTCATGGAACTATCACTAGTTGTAAAACTTTATAGTTGTAATGAGAAAAACAAAAAAACATGGTAACAATAATTTTAAAAGTTCCAACAAAGTAATGGTAAATAAGAATTTTATGTCCCTGGGTCAAACGTAGCTATTGTAAGAAGTAAACTGCAAACTCTATGAGGGTAGGTACTACATAAACTTGGTGAGGGCAGGGCCATATTTACCTTCTCATTGTTATATTCTCAGCTCCCATTATAGTACCTCATTAATAGTAGGTTCTTAGTAACATCTGTTGAATGAATAATTGATCCTAGAGAATGTAGTTATTTAAAAAGTAATTATTTTTATGTATACATCCAATGAAAAGCTATTTAATGATAAATGGTGTAATTACTCCAAGTTATATTCAGAGTGCTTACACAAGAAATTAGATTTCTTCCTTTCTTCTCTTCTTTCACCTTTGGTAGTACCGTTGCAGTGGGAGTAATAAATAACCATTTGTAATGATCTGAATCAGTCTAGTAATATAAGAGATTCATATGACAACATAGCTGATTGGTATATGAATCAGTTGACATCATATTGTTCCAAATTTGAGATTTCCAAAGCAAACACATTCCAATAATTCTTGGTTAATATATTGAACTTATAAACTTGTAATGATTTATAACCTCTCCTTACTACCAGAGGTGAACAAAGATTGACAATATTTTCATAGAAAATTATTTGGGTTCAGTTATCATCAGAAATTGCTCAATAGAGAATCACTTGTCAAATAAAAGTGGAAATTTAAAAAGTATTATTTGCCATTATTTGAGGTGGTTGTGTTTGAGGTGGTGGCCAAATGACGCCATTAATTTACTTCCATAGTTGAAAACAACGTAAAATAAATAATTTCCAGAGAAAATCCATAGTTTGAAGTAAACCACCTATCTGAGTATTGTTTCAGAGTGTTTTTTTTCCTAATTGAAGAGTTGAAGATATCAGTAAATGGTAACATTTTCAAAGCTAGAACTGTCATTGCTATTTAGTTGTCGTGTGTGCAACTATATATGCATTTCTCATCAAGTTGTTGTTTTCCTTTCCTGAAACAATCAAAAACATATTACACTTCAAAATTGTTAGATACTTGAAGAATCACATGTGACTGATTCCCTTTGACTAGCAAGCACATATGATACTGGAATATTTGCCTTCTTCAAGGTACTTAGAAAAGGTCATCTATTCAGAAAGAACAAAACCAAATAAAATTAGATACTCTCTGAAAGGAAACTCGCTTTGCAAGGTCTGTTATGTCTTCAACATTTAACATGACTGAGAGTGGAGCATTCAAAGATTATACAGTTCACAGTGAATCACTCACATTTACTCTACTAACCACCTCACTGAATACTCTTAGTTCACTTGAATTGAATATGTTATGCTTCATGAAAAGGATAATGTGTGTTTGCATGTTTCATGCAATGCTACAAACAAATTAAGAGTTCAAAATGTGTTTAATGTTTAAACTCAGTAATAGCAAAATTCTCTGTAAAATTTATAATTATAATAAAAAATTCCATTAATCTATAATACAAAAAGATATTTTCATTTTCAAATAGGAAAAATTAAATGTTTTATGATTGTTACAAATTGAATATTTGGGTTCTCTGAAAATTCATCTGCTGAAATCCCAATCCCCACTGTGATAGTATAAGTGGGTGGGACCTTTGGGAGTTACTGTAGGTCATGAATGTGAAGCCCTAATGAATGAGATTAATGCTGTTGTGAGAAGAGACTTGAGAACTTGTCCTGTCTCTGCTCTCCCCCACATGAGAATACAAGAACAAAATTATCTGCACACCAGGAAGAAGTTCTCCCCAGAAGCTTACCATGCCAATCTTGGATTTCTAAGGCTCCATAACTGTGAGAAATAAATTTCTATTGTTTAAGCCACCTAGTCTATGGTATCTTGTTACAACAGCCTGAACTAGGAAAATGATGAAAATCAATTTTGTCAGAATGTATCATTTCTATACAGAAAAAAACAAAATATCAGAAGCCCCCAAAATGAAAGCTTAAAAGTAAAAGTAGAGCTGAACAAAAACAATGAAAAACAATGTTACCTATTTTTTCTAAAACTCTCAAAATATGCATTATTCTCATGGCAGCTCCAAATCAATAACAGAATTTTTCAAATCCTTCATAAGGTAAAACAATTCTTATACAGGCACACATATGTCTCTGTTTTTATATAGTTCTAAGTATAATTAATGGCCGAACAGAAAGCTAAAAATTGTTCTGAAAACACAGAGGGTGCCAAAAAAGTGCATACACATTTTAAGAAAGGAAAAAAACTGTATTACAATTACGCTGATGGTAACCACTTTGAGCACTTCTTGTAATTGTAGAAGTCAAATGTGGCTTGTATTCATCTGTTGTTATGGGTATATATCGAGTATTACAATTTTAATACAGTATCATCTTTTTTTTAAATGTGTACACATTTTTTGGCACCCTCTGTATTTTAGATGGTATGTTTACACTTGGCCAAAATGTATTCTTCAAATTTGATTTTCATACATATAAATAAATATATGATCTAAAAATATTCTGGATCTTTAAACTCATGCAGTAGCTATATATTTAACATCAGTTTGGATATTACATTGTATTAAATTCTGGAGATAACTGAAAAAAGGAAGAATTACTGATTTACCCTATAATGATTAATTTTAGCTCTACTCTCAAGAACACGATAGTCTACTTAAAATCATGTAATTTATTATTGTCTGTGTAGTGACTATTTCGAACACTTTTTATAGCAGTGTTCTTTTTTATTTTATCAAGAAAAACACTATTCTTATGGGTAACCACCATAATCATAGTGAATGACAAAACAGAATGAAATCTATTCAAGTTAGATGAGTCAATTATCAGTGGTTTGAGGAAAAACTGATTTTGCAGATAGGGGCTAATGTTAAATTCACCTGGAAGATAAATCCATACAACCTATATCTAGCAATATTTTCATATAAATTAGGTAATTAACCTACTAATATTTGGCACACAAAAATAAGTATCATAATGGCGAATATTTTCACAACAGTCAATTCAATAACTGTTTAATTTCTGAGCCTTTCAGGAGAGGAAAATTTTATCCTTTTTAAAAAAGTCAATCTTTTAATTTAAGTACCACAAAAGGTAGGAGAGGAAGAGTGAGTATGTTATTTTTTCAGTCCCTGGAGTTGAACCATAATGAGCTAAATGTGAAAAGCCACAAAATAAATGTTTCTTATTTCTTTGAAATATTCTGAATCTAAACAGGTAAGATTAGTGTAACCCATGATTTCAATAAACATAATGTATAGTTTAGAGTCTTCTTAATTGCCCAAGAATATGAAATACAGCAGAATTAAAACTTCAGATTACCTTCAAATGCAATATTTTTTAAGTGACAATTCCCAATGAGTCATTAATTAAATGTAATTGAAGTATACCAATGGTGCTTTAACTGCTGTTGACTTTTAGTTTTATTTTACGTGAAAATAGGACATGATGCACAGGATTTTTTATTTTTATTTTAAATGTTATTTTCCCAAACTTTAGTGTTTGGGTAGCAAAACAGGGTCATGGATACTTTTAAATTAATTAAATAATTTTCTTATATAGCAGAGGTTTGCCTTTTTTAATTATTTTTTTTTTTTAATTCAGGTACTAAATTTAGAACTTCAGTACAAACAGAGAATTACACAAAAGTATCCAATTGTATTGGTACCATAAAAAGCTATTGAAATTTCACTTTAAACATGGGTAACAATAACCATAAAAAATTATAAAAGAACTTTCAATTTATCACTAGAAAGAAGACATGATCACCATAGGAATAAGTGAAGTTTTAAGTTATCGCAAAAGGATTATACGTGAGACATCTCAAACCATCAATTCCTCCAAATAATCAACCCTGATGTGTGCCATACTTCACTTGGGAGATCACAGCCTCTGTCAGGTGCCCATGTTCAGCTCATCTTTATAACTGCACTAAGCTTGTTTTTGTTTTGTTTTGTTTTGTTTTGTTTTGTTTTGTTTTGTTTTGTTTTGTTTTGTTTTGTTTACTTTAGGTGGCTTTGTGTCCCTTAAGTTTCTGAGCAAATGTTCAGTCTTATGCCTTTTTATTAGCAACTAACAAAATTGTTGTAGAACCAGACACAAAGTAGGTACTTAATTACTGTATCTAAAAGGAAATGTAGTCTGTGGCTAATACTAGTAAATGATAAACATGTCAAATTATTTATGATGAGGACAGCAAACATTCTGTTAAGGATTTGTAATCAGTATGTTTTCAATTAATGTATTTTGTCATCATCCCACACTCTTATATTTCTCGTCAATTATAGACTACCATTTTTGGATTTTTTTTTGGACCAAGGTCACATACTCATTAAATAAAGAATCTAGTGCTTGAACTAGGTTATTTTCAGTTCTCAAAGTACAACCAAAATTCTTTTAGTGTAACAATTATGAGAAAGAACTATGGGTTTCCATAAAATACTGTATAACTATATACGATATTTCTATTCTTTTTAAATTTGTATTAAATTGGAGTGACATTGGTTAGTAAAATTATATAAGTTTCAAGGATACAATTCTGATATATTACCTATGTATCACATTGTGTATTCACCACCCAGAGTCAGTTCTCCTTCCATCACCATATACAGGTATTTGACCCCCTTTCCCTCTTTTACCATTGCCCTTCCCCCTTACTCTCTGGTAACCACTAAACTGCAGTCTGTGTCTATGAGTTATTGTTTGTGTATTTGTCTTGCTCATTTGTTGCTTTCAGTTTTATACTCCATATATGTGTGAAACCACATGGTTCTTGAGTTTTTCTATCTGACGTATTTTGCTTAGCATGATAATTTCAATATCCATCCACATTGTTGTAAATAGCAGTATTTCATCTTTTTTTTTTCTTTTTTTTTTTTCATTGAAGTATATTGGGGTGATAACTGTTAGCAACGATTACTTCTCTGTCTTCTTTTGTTGTTTCAGCTTTATTTACCACATACCACTGAACTCATACAGTTCTTGACTTTTTCTGTCTGATTTATTTTGCTCACCATAATAATCTCAAGATCCATCCATGTTGTCTCAAGTGACACTATTTCATCTTTTCTTATGGCATAATAGTATTTGACTGTGTATATGTACTACATCTTCTTTATCCAATCATCTATCGAAGGACACTTTGGTTGTTTCCCTGTTTTCACCACTGTAAATAAAGCGGCAATGAACATCGGAGCACAGATATCTTTACAGATGAATTTTTTCACATTTTTTGGGTAGAAAGTCAGAAAATGGATCGCTGGGTCACATAGCAGTTCTATTCTTAATTTTTTGAGGAATCCCCACATTATTTTCATCGTGCCTGTACCAATTTATATTCCCACCAGCAGTGAATGAGGGTTCCTTTTTCTCCAAAACAACTTCAATATGTTATTTCTTTTGTTGTTGATAATAGCCATTCCAACAGTTGTGAGGTGGTATCACATTGATTGCATTTCCCTAATAACTAGTGAAGTTAACTACTTTTTCATATATCTGAAGGCCATTAGTATGTTTTCTTGGGAGAAATGTCTACCAAAGTCCCCTGCCCATTTTTTTAATAGGATTGTGTTTTTTGTTGTTGCTGTTGTTTAGTTGTATGAGTTCTTTATATATTTTGTATATTAGTCCCTTATAGAAGGTGTTGTTGGCAAATATACCAGGGGTGCCAAAAAATGTATACACATGACTTCTATTCATCGTTTGTTATTAGTATATATTACTACAATTTTAATACATATTTTCCTTTCTTAAAATGTTTATAAATTTTTTGGCACCTTCTGTATTTTGCATATAGTAGGTTGTGTCTTTGTTTTGTTGATTATTTTTTTGTAGTTGTTGTGCAAAAGTTTTCAGTTTGATGTAATCCATTCATTTATTTTTGCTTTACTTCTCTTCCCTTTCAGATCAAATGCTTACAATCCTCGCTGAAACAAATGTTCAGTAATATAGTATCTATGCTTTCTTTAATAAAATTGTTTTAAGTCCTATGTTTAGGATTTTGATCCATTTTCAGTTAATTTTGGTATATGGTAACAGACAGCAGTGTAGTTTCATTCTTTTACACCTGACTTTCCAATTTTCCCAGCCAGCACCTTTGATTGAAGAGGTTTTCTTTTCTCCATTGAATGTATTTAGAACCATTCTTGCACTACTGGACTGAACCCCACTTGATCATGATGTACCATCTTTTTAATGTATTGTTGTATTTGATTTGTTAGCATTTTATTTAGGATGTTGGTATCTGTATACATCAGAGATATTGGTCTGTAGTTTTCTTTTCTTCTTTTATACATACCAGGTTTTGGTGTCAGGGTAATGTTGGCCTCATAAAATCAGTTAGAAAATACTGCCTCTTGTACAATATTTTTGAAGAGTTTGAGAAGAACAAGTATTAAATAATCATCGGAATGTTGGTAGAAGTCACTAGTGAAGCCATCTGGTCCAAGAATTTTGCTTCTGATGAGGTTTTGAATGATTGTTTCAATTTCCATACTGTTGATCAGTCTATTAATATTTCCCAGTTCTTTGTAAGTCAGTCTAGGAAGGTTATATATTTCTAAGAACTTGTCCATTTCTTCTAGGTTATTGAATTTGGTGGCATATTGTCCCTTATTGTATTCTTGCATGATCCTTTGTATTTCTCTGGTATCTGTCGTAACTTCTCTTTCATTTCTCATTTTGTTTATTTGTGTCTTTTTTTTTTTTCTTTTTTCCATAGTGAGTGTAGCCAGGGGCTTGTCAATTTTATTAATGTTTTCAAAGAACCAGATCTTCATTGCATTAATTTTTCCTATTGTCTTTTTGTCCTCTATTTCATTTAATTCTGCGCTAATTTTTATTATTCCCTTCTGCTGATGTTGGGTTTCATTTGTTCTTTGTCTAGTTCTTTAAGATGTAATATTAAGTTGTTTATTTGGGACTTTGCATGTTTCTTGAGGCAGGCCTGTAATGATATTTTCCTCTTATTACTGTTTTCACAGCATCACAATAATTCTGATACAGTGTATTTTCATTCTTATGTGTTTCTATGTATGTTTTGACCTCTCCTTTTATTTCTTTTTTAACTCAGTCATTCTTCAGTAGCATGTTGCTTAATCTTCACATATTTGTGGTTTTCCTGCTTTATCTTTGCAGTTGATCTCCAATTTCAAAGCACTGTGGTCAGAGAATATGCTTGGTGTGATTTCAATCTTCTTAAATTTGTTGAGGGTAGGTTTGTTTCCCAACATTGGTCTATCCTTGATAATTTTCCATGTGCACTAGAAGAGAATGTATAGTCTGGTGTTCTGGAATGAAAGGTTATCTGAATACGAATTATGTCCATTTGTTCTAATATGTCATTTAAAGCTTATATTTCCTTATTGATTTTGTTTGAATGATCTATCCATAGCTATCAACGGTGTCTTTAGTCCCCCTTGTATAATTGAGTTTCTGTCAGTTTTCTCACTTTAGTTTTGTTAGTTGTCATTTTATATATTTTGCGTTCTCTGATTGGGAGCATATATATTGAGTGTTATGTCTTCTTGTTTTATTGTCCCCTTTATTTTGAAATATCCTTCTTTTCATCGTTACTTTTTTTTTTTTTAAATCTTGAAGTTGATTTCATCAGATATAAGTATGGCTACACATACTCTTCTCTGGATGCCATTTGCTTGGAGTATCATTTTCCACCTTTTTATTTGAGTCTATATTTGACCTTTCAGCTGAGATATGTCTCTGGAAGGCAGCATATTGTTGGGTTTTGTTTTTTTAATCCAACCTGTTACTCTGTGCCTTTTTATTGGTGAGTCAGTCCATTTATATCTAGGGTGATCATTGATATATGAGGATTTCCTATAGCCTTTTTATCTTGTTTTCTGGTAGCTCATTGTCTCCATTGTTTCTATTGCTTCTCAGCCTTTTGGCTAGTATCAAAAATAGACTACCGTTCTTAAATAGAAAAATCATCTCTCCTTTCTTGTTCATAGGTATTCTTGCAAAATATCTATTATTGTTTAATATGCACACATATTAATATTTATAAGTTATACTTCATTTACTACATTTTTCACTAGTGAAAAAGTAACCTTTTTCACTAAGGTTACTAAGCTTTTAAGGTACATAAATTTAGGTTTTCTTTTCTATTAGTTCTCTAATAGAAAGTCCTCTAGTTCTTTTCTATAGTCCTCTAAGGTGTGGCTCTATCACTTATGTTCTATCCACTCTTCCAAAGATAAACACTCAAATTGCCTCCTATTCCCTGTAACTACAGACAATATCATAGTGAACATTTTCATAAATGTCCCCTCATGGAATCATATAAGAACATCTTTGAGGTATCAATAAATGACCTTGTTAGCCAATATCCAATAGTTTACCACAAGTTCTCTTCCGAGCCGATCATAAACAGTTTTTAATCAAAAGCTTTTTCCATTCTTACAGGCAAAACTGCCTATTTCCATACCTTTCATTGCCTCTAGTAGACATCCTTTTTTCTCAGTACCCCGCTGTTGGATGCTGTGTCCTAACTGGCCGTGGGCTTGAGGAATGTTGCACAGGAATCTGGTGGCTGGTTTAGTTTTGACCATATGACCAGATATAGCTTTTAGTTTAGAACAGTGAGGAGGAATTGGGAGTATTATTTGCCTACCAATCGTTGCCAGAAAAAAAAAAATATATATATATGGGTATATTTATACTGAAATTTAGGGATATATTTATACTTAAAAATTATTTGAGTGGTTTATCTGAAATTAAATTTAATTTGGCATCCTGTATATCTATTTGATAAATCTGGTAAACATAGCAGTAATGGTATCTGGGCCACAAGTGAACAAGCCAAAAATACACTGTTAAAACTTCTTGAAAGTTCCAGTCAAGAGGGTGGATTAGGTAAATGCTCTGCTTCCATCCTCCCATGACCACATCAAAATTACAATTAAACTACAGAACAACCATCATTGAAAATCACCTGAAGTCTAGCTGAACAGAAATTCTACAACTAAGGACATATAGAAGGCACCTTGAGATTGGTAGGAGGGGCAAAGATACAGAATGGGCTTGTCCCACACCCACGTGTGGTGGCGAAAAATCAGAGGAATATCTCAGATCTGGAGGTTCCCCCAGAGGAGCGAGGTGTCCCAGCCCCATACCAGGTACGCTAGCACAGAGCTCCAAGAATAGGAATAGTTCCAATAATGTTTAGCTGTGAAAACCAGCAGAGACTGTGGCTGAGTGACATAGAGGGTGAATGTAGTCCCAGGCATTCCTCTAAAAGGAACCACACATGGATTTACTCACTGACAGGCCCAATTGCTCTGAGCTCCAGTGCTGGGGTAGCAGCTCAAAAGGGACATATGGGGAGGAACTGAATTGTCTGGCTTCAGTACAAGGGCCGGAAGAGCAATTTTCTCCCAGACAGCTGGAAGTAAGCCATAGTGCCTTCTGCTGGCAGAGCCATAGTTATTTTGTTGATCTCTCCCCACACCCAGTTTACAGACAAAGGGGGCTGCCATATCTGTCTCCATAAACCTGGCTAACGCTTTACCCCATCCTGGCAATTCCCTAAGACCCCACCCAAATTGAGGGCCCACCCAAACTTCCAGTATCTTTTACATCCAAATGGCCTGTCTTGGCTCACGCTGTGGATGTTCCTAAAATCTCTTAAAGGTTCACAAACACCAAACAAGCAGCATCTGGCCAGAGTATTCCCCATATCTCTTGTTGAGTAGTCCCAAACTCGGCACAAGCAGCAGCCAGCCTTGGTTAGCAGATTAGCCTCCCCCAGGCACCTCCATGCCTAGCACAAGTGGAAACCATCTGCAGACAACTTTGTGGCTAACACCAAGTGACCCCAGGCAGGGCACAGGCAACAGGAGACCTTGGCCTATAACTGAGCTCCTTCCAAGAGGCCACAGAACCAACACACCTTGTGGCCAGCTTCACATCACACCAGAGCTACACCAACTACTTCTACAACAAGACATACCCAAAGGGCCGACTGGGAAGACACCACAAATGTGCTAAAGCAAATCTTGATCCATATGGTCAGCCCCTGCACAATAGTTCCTCCACTGTAGTCATAGACAGTCCTCACAACCAATCAACCAGAAGGTCAGTCTCTCCTACTTATATGAAAACAGTAACCTAGGTTCAACTACAACAGCAGGGCACACACAACCCACATACCGGGAGGACCTGGCTCAGGTGAACAGGAAGACTACTAGGACTCACAGGACACATACTACATCAGACCACTCTAACAAGACTGAGAGACATAGCAGCTCTACTCAATACATAGGACCAAACACACAGAGAGGCAGACAAAATGGGGAGACAAAGATGTATCAAAGGAAAATACAAACCAGAAAAAAAATCAAGAAAAAGTACTAAACAAAATAGAGACAAGCAATCTCCATTTTCAAAGCAATGGTTATGAGGATTCTCAATGATCACAGTGTGAAATTCAACAAAGAGATAGGAAACATGAAAATAGAGATTGAAAACATAAAAAAGAACCAGTTAGAAATAAATAATACAATAACTGAAATGAGGAATATATTAGAGGGAATCAAGAGTAGATTAGATGAAGCAGAGGATTGAATCAGCAATTTGGAAGGTAGCAGAAAACACCCAATCAGAATAGTAAAGAGAAAAAAAGAATCCAAAAACCAAGGATAGTTTAAAAGGCTTACAGGACAACATCAAATGTAACAACATTCTCATAACAAGGGTACCAAAGGAGGAGAGAGAGAGAGAGAGAGAGAGAGAGAGAGAGAGAGAGAGAGAGAGAGAGACAGAGAGACAGAGAGAGAGGCAGAGAGAGAGAGAGAGAGAGAGAGAGAGAGAGAGAGAGAGAGAGAGGAGTTAACCTATCTGAAGAAACCATGATGGAAAACTTCCGTATCCTGGCAAAGTAAATAGACATACAAGCCTGGGAATTGCAAAGAGTCCCAAACAAGATAAACTCAAACAGGTCCACACCAAAACACATCATAATTAAAACACCAAAGCTTAAAAGCTTAAAAGACAAAGAAAGAATCATAAAAGCAGCAAGAGAAAAGCAGTTAGTTATCTACATGGGAGCTGCCATAAGACTCTCAGCTGATTTATCAACAGAAACTTTGCAGGCCAGAGGGATTGTCAGGAAATAGACAAAGTGATGAAAAGCAAAGACATACAACCAAAATTACTCTACCCAGCAAAGCTATCATTTAGAATAGAAGGACAGAGCTTCCCAAACAATAAAACACTAAAGGAGTTCATCATCATGAAACCGGTATTACAAGAATTTTAAAGGTACTTCTTTAAAGAGGAAAAAAAAAGATGAAAACTATGGATAAAATGGCAATAGCTACATATCTGTTAATGATTACTTTAAATGAAAATGGATTAACTGCTCCAATCAAAATATAGGGTGGCTGAATGAATAAGAAAACATAAATCTTACAAATGCTGCCTAAAAGAGAATCACTTTAAATTAAAAGACACACACTGACTGAAAGTAAAGTGATGGAAAAATACATTTCATGAAAATGTAAACAAACAAAAAGCTGGGGTAGCAATGCTTATACCAGGCAAAATAGACTTTAAAACAAAGGCTATCGCAAGGGAGAAAGAAGGACTCAGTAATCCAATTTCTGTGTATTTACGCCAAGAAACCCAAAACACTACTTTAAAGGGACACTGGCATCCATATGTTCATTGCATTATTTACAATAGCCAAGATATGGAGGCAATCTGAGTGTCTATTAATGGAAGAATCTATACAGAAGAAAAGATACATATATACAATGAAATATTACTCAGCCATAAAAAAGAATGAAATTGTGCCATCTTCAACAACCTGAATAGACATAGAGGGTATTGTATTGAGTGGAGTAAGTCAGACAGAGAAAGACAAATATATGATTTCACTTATATGTGGAATCTAGAGAACAGGATAAATGAATAATCAAAACAGAACAAAGCTCACAGATCCAAAGGGTCTTATAATGGCTGCTGGGTAGGGGCACTGGACACATCAGTCAAGAGTGGGATTAAGAGATACAAATTTGTAGTTACAAAATAGTCTTGGAGATGTAGAGTATATCCTGGGGAATATAGTCAGTAGTATTGTGATGATAACTATGTGTGATGTCAGATGGGTACGGGATTTATCAGAGTGATTACTTCATAAGTCATATCAATGTCTGGTCAATGTGTTTTATAACTGAAAGTAATATAATACTGTATGTCAACTGTAGTTAAAAAAGAAAAAAACAGGTATCAAAAACAATTTCAAGACAGACTAAAAGTTATATGTAAACAAAAGAGCCACAAAATAATGAAAATTTATCAAATATTTGAAACGGATGATTTGAATAGTTAATAAATCAATAAAATCCACAAATAGCAGCTATCCCAGAATGTTGCCTACAAAAATGTGATATGATTAGAAAGTCATTGATGGGTATTTCACTAATGATCTAAAATCATATTTAAAAATTGAATGCAGATTTAGATTTTAATAGTTTAAATATAATTAGCATTAATATATTCATGAAATATTATTAGGCATTTAAATTTTTTTCTAATAAGTTTCATGAAGTAACTGACATAAATTAAGTGATGGATAACAAATTCTTTCCCCATAAATTTTAACATCATTTTCAGAATGTTAAAATGTGTTTACATTTTTCCTATAAATAATCAACCTTTACTTTATTATAAAAAGAGGTACACTTCTGATGAAAAATATGAATCTCCATGAACGATTAAAATGGAACTATAAAAATTTAACAGTCACTGATTATTGTGCATATTAATTACAGTGCAAGCATAGTGAATATAACAAGCATAAGACCTATCACACGTTTATAATGAAATAGAAATATTGAGGACAGGAATTTAAGTTTTCACGGGAGAAATTATGCAAATATAAAAGAGTTTGCATTTTTAACATATTCCATTAAATTAAATGGCTTCGATAGAATTCATTCTGACCCGTAAGCTTCTCATCAGCAACCAGTTCCCAAGGTTTGTGTAGTGAATGTCCTGTGTGATCATAACCCCACTGACAGAGGCAATTCTATATTGTCAATTTCATAAACACTATCTTACCATTTTCAGAAAGATTACCATAATAAAACAAAATTCTGAAATTAGGTTATGAGTATCTTTTAAAAGAAATTTTTTGGTAAGTTTTCTAAAAATAAATGCAATCGTTACTATGTTTTAGGGGGTGAAGTCTGTCTGATTGCATAACTGCTGGATGCCATGAAGGTCCGGCCTCATCAGATGAGAGTGAGAAAATCATATTAAGGTAAATGGAAAATGTTGTAAAAAGTACTGAGTTGGAATTTTAATTCTGACACTTAGAAAAATCAATTAAAACTTCAGCTTTCTCATCTGTAAAATAGAGATTGAGAAAGAGATATAAATGTCCTATATTTATTATGAGGATTTGTTGAAGATCAGAGCTGGATCTATTTGAAATTTGGTAAAATGTTAGACTATAAGTAAATAAGTGATTATTATATTAGCATATAAATTACACATAAATATATTATCTTAGGTTGAAAGTAATATTTTGATTCATAAGTAGTTTTATCACTCTCTCTAAAGTTTTGACATCATTAATTTATTAAACACTTATTGGCTAGCAAGATAAATTTTATCACAGTAGTTCAGATGATAGATAAGTATAAATTACTCATTATTAAGACTATGTATGAACTAAACTTCTGTGATCTATTTTTATGGATCTTTTCTAGTCATTTTTCTTCCTTCCTATGACCAGCCAATTAGTAGTCCAGGCAGCTCTTTGAGAATAACTGAAAAGTAGTGACCCCACAGCCTCGCAGGATTACTGGGAATGGTTTTGTTCACTTTTCCTGGGGTAAATAATCATTTGCAGAACAGAAATTGAATGTTTTTACTAAAATTAGTGTTTTCTCAGATTCTCAGAAATCAGATTCCCAGCTACATCTTCCTTTACAGGCACAGAATACTATAAAGTACCTTTTACCAGATACCAAACTTCCATCACTACACTCACTTCTCTAACAAACATTTTATTCAACTGAAAAAAAAAAAAAAAAGTGACAAAGCTGTTTTTTGAACTCTCATGTAACTGACTGCAAACCAACATTACTAACTGAAACATTACTCTGTCCTGCACTTCCAATAATGTGATTAGAGACCACACACCTTGCTTTTCCTATGTTAAATGCAAGCTACCAGTTCCTGACACTATTGTGGACCAGCCCTCCAACTGAAAACCTGTGGATCCAAAACCTATTCCAAGTATTTAAGTTTCTTCTGTAAATTCCCTCATCTATAAATTTAGGGTGATAATTGCAGAGAAACCAGGGAAATTTATAATAATTAATGAGCTAAGCCTTTTGAAAATATAAAGCAGCATTAAATGTTAATATTACTAATTTTCTTAACTAGAGAAAGTGGCAAATGTGTCCAAAAAGTGTGTAACTAACGGCATTACTCTTTCATTTGTGTAGCTAAGTTTAAATCATTCAAAATGTGTTTCAAGTTGATTAAACACATGGTTTGCTGGATTTATAAACATCCATTACTAATACGATATATTAAGTATATTTTTGCTGTCAGGACTACACAGTGATGTACTCTGGTTAAAAAAAAAAAACACTGCATTTCAATAATTATATGCTCTACATCTATTTTAATTTTATTTGCAATAAACATGTACCTATTTATTTATGTCCACTTATATTCTTACTGCATAAAGGAATTGAATGAAGTTACACTAACTATAGACATCAAAGAAAATAAAAAAGAAACTACATCAAAGAAACTACAGAAACAGGTTAAAGTGGGACAGATGTAAAATGACAACAAGAGCCAATGTTTTGCCAGAGTTAAAATACAAATAAAAAAATTGTTTTTAAGCTTTCTGGTTGTTAAATTAAAGACTTAATCAGGTACATATCTCTTTGTTGTAAAGTTACGCTCTGTATAATGATCTTTCAGTCACCAACAGAAAAGAGATAAGACAGTGATTCCATACTATAATGAGTTAAAAAATTTCTATCGCCTAGTGATGTTGGAGCTGATGTGACATGGTAGCAGAAGTGATGTGGTAATCCTCATGAGGATGTAGCCAAGGAGATGTTGTACCTATGGTAAGAATATAGCTGATGTGACATCATAGCTGTCTCAATATTGTAGGGAAACACATCCTAATGCTTCTGGTGATGTTGGTGTAAACAAACCTACTGTGCTGCCAGTTGCATAAAAATATAGCACATAAAATTACATACAGTGCATTATACTGGATCATGATAACAAATAACTGGTTTATGTATTTACTGTAGTATACTTTTTATCATTACTTTAGAGTGTATGCTTTCTACTTATTTTTGGAAAAAAAAGTATGTTGTGGTACGCTGACAGTAGCCTCATACATTTCAGGTTTACCTCACCTCTTGGTTGAATCATTTTCTCTTGTGCTTGATTTCATCTGTTGTTGTGCTATAAATTTAGTGTAGTCTAAATGTACAGTGTTTCAAAAGTCTACAATACTGTATAGTAATTCCCTAGGCCTTCCTATTTACTCACTGACTCACCAGATCAACTTCCAGTCGGATAAGCTCCATTCATGGTAAGTGCCCTATGAAGGTGTACCATTTTTTATCTCTTATACCATAGTGTGTCTTTTTATGTTTAGATACGTTTAATTACACAAATACTTACCACTGTGTTATAATTGTCTACAGTATTCAGTACAGTACCATTCTACAGATTTGTAGCCTAGGAGCAATAGGCTATACCATGAAGCCTAGGTGTGTAGTAGGTTATACCACGTAGGTTTGGGTTATACCACCTAGGTTCACTCTATGATGTTCACACAACAATGAAATTGCCTGATGATTCATGTCTTAGAATTTACTCATTGTTAAGCAGTGCATGACAGTATTGTTAACAGAGAGGAAAATACTATTTCATACATTATGCATTTCATATATAAGAAAAAGATTATATATTGGACATAAACATTTTTATGATCACAGATCTATATAAATATGCTCATATAGTAAAGATGCACCTTGCATAATTTATCAACTAAACGCTTCTCATTTATATTGGTGTTATATTTAAAATCAACAATAGTAATGATATTCATATTTAAGTTACTTTGTTATTTAAATGGATTCAAATTCACCATATTCCATATTGACAATGAATAGCATATTTTTATTTTAAACATAAATGTATTTTTTTTTATCATTTGAGCTGGATTACACAATGAGAGGGAATGCAAAAGTGTTTGTCGTACTAGGTACTTTCACAAATATTTCCTCATGCAATGGCAACTGAGATATACATGCATAATTTATTTGTTTTTTGTTTGTTTTAGTACAAGCAGAGGAAACAATGTATTGAGATTTAGAACACTTCTTTAGCACAACTGAAATTTTATTATTTAGTGTGCTACGCAGGCATGTTTTTGCAACATCACAAAAGATCAGATTTTGCATTAGAGATCTGTACTTTATATTTAAAAATGCTGATTTTTTAAAATTAATTTTGCAGTCACTTAGAGAGCTGAATGATCTGTTGTATTATTTACTAAGTATATAAAAGAAATAGTTGTGAGGTCACATCAAGTAGCAAATTACATTTATTTCAATGATTCTCGGGTTGTGGAGTCTACAATCTGACTATATAGGTTCAGAGTCTGGCTCTACTACCTGTTTAATCCGGACTAAGTTATTTAAATTCTGTTGCTCAATTTACTCATCTCTAAGATGGGAATAATCATGGCACTTACTTCAAAGGGTTGTGTAAATTGAATGAGTTACTTTCATCCTCTAGAAATAATCTTGGTCATCCAAATACCAATACATTAAAGTCTTATAGAATTTATGAAAGAAAAAAATATTTGTAAAGATTAAAAGTAAACGGAGACATCTGAGTTTTAACAACTTCAAACAAAACATTTAGGATTCTTTTTCCTATTTAAGGTGTTTTACTTATTTTTCTCCCCAGATATTTTTGTTAAGGAGTCTTTTGGGTGCCTTTCAAGTTTCTTGAGGCCTGGATCTGGCAGAGCAACTGAAAAGTACATGCTCACTACATGTTTACTGAATTGAACTGAAAAGCCAGTCATTGAAAGAAAGAATGGAAGGAAAGGAGGAAGGAAGGGAGGGAGGAAGGAAGGAAGGAAGAAAGAAAAGAAATAAAGCAGATCAAAAGAACAGTTCCAATTCTGACACTTTCACAAGTTCTCAATCCATAGTATATGTCCAAGGTATAAGGTATTATGGGAGTAGGAACCATAGATTAATCCGGGCTTACCTTTTCTATTGGACAGCGCTACTTGATTTTAAACCTCTTAATATTTTTGGTGTAGGAAGTATCACTAAATATTGTAGCTGATCCACCTACATACTCAATGGGTCAAGGTTTGTATAAAAACAAAACAAGAACGAAAATTTTAAAAAGACGAAGATAACTTGAACACATGCTGGGAGCCCAGAAAACTATGTCTTTTAATTCTGATATTATAGTAACAATTTAGTCAAATTTCAACGTATAACTTCATTAAGAAGAGAGCCATAATGATCATGTGCAATGTGAGAACACTTGTGGAAACTTAAAGGACAGACAAGAAAATAATATTACCACACTTTTGCCATGTTACTAAATTCTGAAAAAAACAAAATTCTGTAGAGCTGATGGAAATGGGGACATTAAACAAACAAACAAAAAACAAACAAAAAATACTGGCCAAAGGGAATATCATAAATTTTGTTCTAATAACACTATAAAATCTTGTTAATAATAAAGGAATAAAGTAACAAAACCTCACAAAGAGATTCAAATTCCTCAATTTATCTGGTAACTAAACAGTAACATTTAATTTTCCATTAAAAACACAAGAGACAATTTTTTTTTTTTAATTATACTTTTCTTTAGTCCTTCTTTCTCTCCCATGTTAACAATATTGTCTGTTTTCAATGAGTTTTTGGTGTGTTTTTTTCCTGTTTTTGTGTGTGTGTTTGTCATTCACACAAAAGTCTTTACTGTAATGACTGGTGACCCTTTGCTATCTGTTCATATTTAAGCAAACTGTATAAAGTAGACTTTACCATCAACTCCTCTAGACAGCTTTATTTATCTATTTATCTTTACTTTTCCCCAACTCACATATTTTTTCACGTAACATTTATCTGCATTGGAGTTGTCTACTTGTATGAATGAGCTACCTTTGCCATTGATAGACCCTTAAGTTTTATTATGGCTTCTCATTTTCCTTGGAGAAAACTTGTTTAATCTTGCTTGGAGTCTCATAGTTCAGTAAGTGTGCTTTCAAGTGATTTTATTTTTTATAGTATGGTTTTTTACAGTGTTTAGAAGTTTACTCCTCTGGAAAGTAAACTTCCAATCTTTTAGCATGGTGGGGATTGCCATACAACATGGGGAAAGGATCTAGGATTCTGTGTACTTTATATCAGCTTTCATTAATTTAAACTATTTTCATCACTCTCCTTCAACTAGTCTCATCTGTACTCATGTCCTCTATTTTTGGCCTTTCTAGGGTTTTGCAACTAGCATGGGTTTGCTTCAAGTTGATTTGCCTCCAGGTTATAGAGAAATTTTTTACCCCCTCTCATATATTGTTGTCTCTCCTTTCTTATCTTTGTTCTTGGTTTTTGCTATGTTGAACCTAATGTCACTCACTATATACTTTTTTTTTTTTTGGTTACCAGATGATAAGGGGGGGAGGGGATAGTAGAAGAGGATAAAAGGGGTCAAATATATGGTGATGGAAGAAGAACTGACTCTGGGTGGTGAACACACAATGTGATATATAGATGATGTATTACAGAACTGTACACTTGAAACCTCTGTACTTTTACTAACCATTGTCACCCCAATAAATTGTAATTAAAAAAGGAGACAATTTTTTAAAGACATTTATTTCATTGGCATTCTAGACACATTACTTCATAAAATATTTAAAGTTATAATTGGCCTTGCCGTCACCCACATTTTTAAGTAAGGAATAAAGCAACTGTAACACACAATGTGATATATAGATGATGCATTTAATCAACTTATTGACTAAAATAAAATCCAAGATTTAAAGAAATACTCTATTTTACCGACTTTGTTTTCCTTCTCTGAAAAAATATGCGAGTTTGTGGGGAAGAGTAAAGATGAATAGATAAGTAAAGCTGTCTAGAGGAGTTGATGGTAAAGTCTAATTTCATTTATTTTTTTAAATAATAAACTTATAATCTATGAGAGGGGTGGTTAGGCTTTATCATCTAACAAAACTTACCATCAAACTGAGCTGTATTTCCTTTTCCATTGCAGATAATGACATAATACACAATAAAAAACAAACAGCAATAGTAATATGTGCATATCCTTAGTTTATATATTGATTGAAATGCATATTATTATTTATTAAGACATTTAGATTATATAATGTATGAGATATCAAATACAAAATATTATATATGTACATACACATATATGCATATACATATGCAAAATTTGTTTTTATGGACAGTTCTATCCATGTTAATTCAAGTCATTAGGATTTTCAAGATTTCACTGAAAATAATAGCCAGGACAGTGAAAAATCATATACAAAGTACATAAAGTGTTTCAAGTAGGAACATGAATTATCTTATCAGTCTAGAATCAGTCATGAGAATACATATAAAAAGAAAAATATCTACTGAGATTTCCCATTGCACTGGATATTTTGCATTTCTCCATCCAAATCCAATTACTATTCCTCTCAAACCTACTTTGCACACCCAGGAGGCTGAACATATAATAGACTATTTCCCAGACTCTCTTGCTGTCTATCTTGGTTTGGGTTCAGACAGTGGAGGAGACTGGATGAAGAGAGAAGAATGAGATTGGATACTTATGTTCCTGGCTCACTTTTTCTTCTGGGACTGGAACTATTAAATATACCTCTTGATCAAAAGTCACGGATCCTGTTAGGCAGCCCTTTTCTCACAGTCTTTTCTGTGTTTTTGGGTAACTGTTTTCTCTTTCCCCTGTAGAAATACTGATACTACTAGTTCCCTGCTGTTACTAATCCAGGGCTATGAGACTAGCCCCATGTCGTTTTCCTATCGCATGCCCATACACTTATTGCATGCTTCTCAAATTACCATGTTTGATTATAGCAACAGTTTTCTACAGGAAAACTGAGTATGTGCCTACAACATTTGAAAATTTGAATACTTCATTCTCTGTATTTTTTCAAGAGCTACATTTAGTACTGACTTGATATGGATTTGCCACAGTATTTTCTTAAAATACCCCTAAAATTATCTCAACCTGTTATGTAAATAGGTACTATATCTGTTGATTTATCTAATTACATTTGCATTTCTTATGTATGGCATGCCTATCAAAACATATTTCATGCAACCCATAATACAAGACATACATAAGACTGTTCTACAAAAATAACAGGAATTTTCTAAAGGGGATTTTAAACATGTAAGAATGTAAGTCAAATACCTTAACATTTTTTATACCCTTTCAAAAAGTAATACCACTTCTGGAAATGTATTCCAAAGAAGTAATCTTGGATGCGTGGTTAGATTTAACTACAAGGATTTTCAATAAAACTCTTCTTTAGAAGTGACTAATTAAAATCAATCTAAATGTCCAACTTTATAACTGCAAGTTTTGAAATACTACAGAATGAAACCTATGACTTTCTAATAACACTCACTGACCCAATATTTTCAAAATATATGAACATGATGCAAAGGTATGGTTTAAAAGACATAAAATAGGATTTCTTTTTAGAAAACTATAGATTTGTGATATTTAGGAATACAAAACTATTGTTAGGTAACATATTAAAATAAAATTTATCATTCCTGATTTATAGTTTTTTGTTTTTTTTTTACATTTCTCCTATTATGTATCTATATTATATGTTCTGCACATGTATACTTTATGTATCAATAAAAAATCAATAAACTAAAATCATAATGAAAAATCATGTAATAGAGGGGAATAAAGATGAGTTTTGCTTTTCTCTGAGAGTACATGGTTTATGGAGAGAAACAACTTTTCCTCTAGTCCCAGCTGTAAGCTATAAAAGAAGTTATAATGTAGATCTGGAAGTAAGAAGCACTAAATACATAACACATATTAAGATAAGTTACTGTTTAGCTTTTTTGCAAATTAAGAGTACTGTGTTATCACTTATTTTATCAACCAATGGGAAAGAAAATTTCAAAATAGTATTTAAAATGGAAGAAATCCATGAATATTTTCCCCAAAGTATCTAAAATTAAGCAAATAGCTTTCTAGGGACTTTTATATGATGTCCAGATCCACTTTATAAAATATGTAGGACAATCTAAAGATCTTGATGGTTGGATTGTCACTTGCAGACTGTCATCCTCATGCAAGTCAGTTTATGGCAATTTTTGTCCATGTATTTAAAATTCACAGGAAGAAATACAAGGTTGAATAATTAAGTTCAAGAATTTATCCTAGAAGAAGTGATACATATCTCATTGTTGAATATCACTATGGTCACCTTCGAAGTACTCTCCTTGGGAAGCTATGCACCAAAACCAGAGCCTCACCCACGCTTCACAGCAATTCTGGAACTCTTTTTCTGGAGCGGCCATCAGAGCTATCTTTGTATTACCCTTGATGTCCTGAATGTCATCAAAATGTCTTCCTTTCAATATTTTCTTTATCTTTGGGTAAAGAAAGAAGTCATTGGGGGCCAAATCAGGTGAGTAGGTAGGGTATTCTCATAGTTATTTGTTAACTCTCTGACAGACAGTTCTACCAAGTTTCCCCAAAAATGAGACTTAGCCAGACTATCAGCTCTAATGCATCTTTTGCAACAAAAATTAATATAAGAGCTGGTCTTATTTTATTATAATATAAGATTGGGTCTTATATCATATAATATAATATAATATAATATAATATAATATAATATAATATAATGCCAGGTCTTATATTATTTTTGGTCTAAAAGACGCATTATAGCTGATGGTCTGGCTAGGTCTTATTTTCTGTGAAACACGATATTTGAACTGGTGGATTGTCATGATGCAAGAACCATGAATTACTGGCAAAAAGTTCAGGTCATTTTTGTCTAACTTTTTCACGCAGCCTTTTCAGCACTTCCAAATAGTAAACTTGGTTAACTGTTTGTCCAGTTGGTACAAATTCATAATGAATAACAATCTGTCTGATATAAAAAAAAAGTTAGCAACATTGTGGCAACAAGTTCACAAACTTAATTGTCAGACCTCGTACATGTACATTATATTCCAGATATGAGGATGACAAAAATATCTTGACAGTGCTTGTATCCTAGCCTGAAAAACGTGTTTTAGGAGTCTGCAATTTCAAATTGCTTCTTCTTTATTCTTGTCAAGTCCATCCTATTCCAGCTACTGCCTTAACTTGTACACTATAAATATAAATAATAATGAGCAAATTTATTTGAAAATATGCTTCCAGCTTCTGAATAGTATTAAACATTGTTTTTAAAAATGATTGTGTGTATGTATATGTAAATCTCCTAACTGTTGAAATGGTCAAGAGTCATTTCAGATTTGTTAATGTGTTTGTTTGTTTGATTCAGATGGAAAGCATGCTGATATACATTTGATTTAGAGTTGTTTGATAGCAAATAAATAAGAATTCAAAAATTGCATTGTATTAACCTCTAAACAGGAGGAAAGGAAAGAAACCACAAAGTAAAGTATAAATTAATTCAACTGACACAAAAGTAAAGCTCTCTCAGATAATGAGGGAGGGTGGGGTTGGCTAATTGCAATAGAAAAGCTTCTAGTTACAATAAATAGTAATTTTGAGACACAAATTATTATACAGGAATGACTTCAAGAAATTGTGATATAATCAATGCATACGGCATTTTCAATGTTGCAAAAATTACAATTGCAAACACTTTTTCTATTTGATCAACTATTACATGAATAGTAAATGAGTCTGAATAATTATACTGTGTCTAAATGGAATTTTTACTATGGATAATTATTGTTTAAAAAGACAGTTAATATCTCCTTTGTGATGCACTCTACCTGACTGGACTGAAGATGTAATGAGAAAGGTCTTCTGCAGGATTGAACTGCAACAGCAGGGAGATGATGAAAGTATTACATATACACTTGTCCATCCTGGCTTCAGAAACCTTCTTCAGATTACAACGTTGACTTCCAGATCTATTGAGAATTAGCTCTTTCACTTAATAAAATAGCCACGACAATGGATATATATCATCCACAAAGTATTGATTTTTAGTCATTAAAATTCACTGAAATATGTTGAACATGAAAATCATATAAGTGTAATTTTGTATTCTAGGATATCTTTCATATTCTTCTGGATTTCATTCTAACCATCAACCAAGATCATGTAATATTGAAAAGGTGGAACATATAAATATAGATTCAATTATAAATTATGAAATGATTTTTTTCTCTTTAAATATATTAAAATGATCTTGCTTCCTATAAAGTATCATATCTGATAAGTGAGAGCCCATTTCCTTGAAAGTTATATCTGTATTAACCAGCTTTATGTGACTAAAACATATCCTAAATTTAAAACGTTACATATTAAGACCGCATACTTATGTGTGGCCTCATTACAAAACACCAAAACAGTTGTTCTCAAATTTGCTTCACATTAGAATAAACTGAACAAATTTTAAGCTCTTGATGAACATACCATAACCAGACTAATTCATACTGAATTTTTGGCTCTAGCAGCCAGGCATTAGTATTTTTTAAAACTCTGCATGTACAGCCAAGTTTGAGAATCACTGCACTCCCCCACCCCACAAAAAATGCAACACCTATGTAAGTCAGATACAAAGTATATATATCTATATATCTATATCTATATCATCTATATCTATATCTATATCTATATCTATATCTATATCTATATCTATATCTATATTATATATATCTAGATATATAATTGAGTTGATACTGATCTTTTTCACATCTTTTTAGGAAGTTATGACAATTCACTCAGAAATCAAGAATTCATCCTAGAATTGAGATTATAAAAGTCCTGGAAACTGATGTGCCTGTATCTATATTTTCCTGTAAACATCAGAGTATGTTAATATTCATCCTTATTTTGATTTATTAGAAAACAAATAAAAATATATATTTCATTTTAAAAATCTAAAATTATTTTAAACACACAATTCTATATTTTGGTAGCTCTTATCCATGACGACCTTTTCATTTTGAAATAAGTAATCTCAATCAGGATTACATCCTAGTAAAAATTCTAAAAATAATGCTTACAATGTTCAACACTAGGTTGAAAATTGAATTATTGTTAATTTTAATTGCATAATCAACATCCATCTATATATATGGAGTCATAAGTACAGAACAGAAACTGAAAATTTTTCATCCAGTAAAAATTTTAATTTATCTCCCTAATTTTTCTCCATGGTGTTGAAAAGATTTAAGAACTGTTAAATGTAACTCCTGATCAAATATTACTCTAAAATTATGTTTAATGACTATGATTAGAACATGTGAGATCAGAACGATCTATGTGATGTTTTTGTTGATTACACATCATGCAGAGGAACCAAAACTAATAAAATTAAACGTCATGGAAAAAAAAACAATGTAACACTTCACTGGCTTTACAGAATTTTTTTGAGATCCTAAACCTACCCAAACATTCTGGCGTGCCTAACTTGATCATACATTATTTGTCTGTTTGTTGGTTGGTTGGTTCTGGTGTTTTAACAAAAGGATGAACCAATATCTTGAGAAATGTTCCAGGAAAGTTGACTATTATATTCAGTCCCTAGGCCTTACTACATTTTAGAAAAATTGTGATGTAACGCAAACAATCATTCAAGTTTCAGTTCTACACCACTATGACTTGGTAATACAGGAAAAGTCATTTAATGTGTTTCCCTCATTTTTAGCCCATACAAGACAGGGAAAATAATATCTACTTCAGCTGTCCCAAAAGATTATTCTAAAATATAGTAAGAGATAGAAAATTACTTTATAAAGTTTAAAGTGTTAGCGGAAATGGTAAGGAATGATTGCATTTGATATCAATAATAGTTTGTGATTTCTTAATTAATATATTAATACTCTATATTACTATAAGCCATAAGAATTTATTTTCATTCACCAATTCATTCCAGAAGGAAAGGCACCATTTAAATTAGGGACTTCAAAAATCATTTTTATAATACCTGAGATATTAACTTGAAATAAATATCCATGCAAGATGACACAAATTCACTTTTTTGATATTTTAGTTTTTTTAAAAAAAATACATTGGAAAACTTGAATTTAACCCTTCTTACAACACTTAAATGCCAACATGTAAATGCTTAATATATATTTATTGCATTTGTAGATAGAGACTGAAGACAATGACCAGGTCACTTGGCTATTAACAACTATTTCAGGACCAGAGTCCAGGTCTCATGAATTACAGGCTATTATGCTTTCCACTAAGCAACAATACCTTTCCTTATAACTCTCAGCCCCTAAATACAGATTCAACCTGGAAGTTGTGACAAAATGAAGGCCAGGATATTTTCATCCATACTTCCAATAGTTTTCCACATCACCTGTGGTCTCTGAATAATAAAAGTTGAAGAGTTAGCTCCTTTTGACTTCTCTTTGACCTCTCATTGCTTCAATAAAATATTTAGGAGCATTTATAATGACTTACAATTTGCGATGTGCAAGAACTTCACAGAAGAATTATATATACATGGTTCTTCCCCCAAGAGAGCTATCAGTCTGTTAGGTGGAATAAGTAGGCAAAGAGAATTGATATTAACAGATTTGAAGTCTGATAGAGACAGCAATGCAATAATAGTAGTAGATTTCAATACCCCACTACACCAATAGATAGAACATCCAGACAGAAAATCAATAAGGAAATATTGGACTTGGAGTATATTTTAGACTAAATGGACCAAACAGACATATACAGAACATTCCCAACAGAACATACATTCTTTTCAAGTGCACATGGAACATTCATTCTCCAGTATAGATCATATGTTAAATCACAAAAAAAGTCCTAACACATTTAAGAAAATTGAAATCCTATGAAGTATCTGCTCTGACCTCAATGGTATGAAACTAGAAATTAATAACAGGAGAAAAACTGGGAAGTTAACTAATATGTGGAAATTAAACAACATTGTGCTGAACAATGGAATACAGCAAAAGCAGTTCTAAGAGGGAAGTTTATAGCCATAATATTTACATTAAGAAAAAATGAAAGATCTCAAATAAACAGCTTATCTTCATAAGTCAAGGAATTACATAAAAACAAAGCCCATAGTTAGCAGAAGAAAGACAATAACAAATTTCAAAGTAGAAAGAAATCAAAATAGAGACTAGGACAATAGAAAAGATCAATGAAACTAAAAAAGTTTTTGAAAGTTTTTTGTCAATAAGTAAAACTGACAAAACTTTATGTAGATTAAGAAAAATAGAGAGAAGACTAAAAGTCATAAATGAAAAAGGATACATTAAAACATATCACAGAAATATCAAGGATTTTAAAAGAGTACTATGAAGAATTATACACCAACAAATTGGATGACTTAGAAGAAATGGATGAATGCCTAGAAATATACAATTCACCAAGACTGAATTATGAAGAAATAGAAAATCTGAATATACCTAATAACTAGTAAGAAAACTGAATCAGTAATCAAGTGTTCCCTCCACCCGCCCCCAGAAAAACCCAGGACCAGATGGCTTCAATGGTGAATTCAATCAAACATTTAAACAAGCAGTTCAAAAATTAATCGCAGTCTCAAACTCTTCCAAAAAATTGAAGAGGGAGAAATATTCTCAAATTTCAGTGAACATGGGGGTGCAGATATCTTTTTGAATTTCTGACTCCTAGGAGACAAGAAAGAATTCCATTTCCTCCCATTTATTTCCTAGTTAAAAATTAGATCACTTTTCACATGAATCTATTTCAAACTATGGATAGTCATAAATAGTTGAGGACATGTATATTCAAATACATATGTAAGTTAACCAAATATTATATCTATTAAGTTAGTCTAATATTATGTCTATGTACGAGGTCTGGCAATTAAGTTTACAAACTTGTTGCAACAGTGTTGCTAACATTTTTTTATATCAGAGAGATTATTCATTATGAATTTGTACCAACTGGACAAACAGTTAACCAAGTTTACTATTTGGAAGTGCTGAAAAAGCTGCATGAAAAAGTTAGATGAAAACAACCTGAACTTTTCGCCAAAAATTCATGGCTCTTGCATCATGACATTGCACCAGCTCACATGGCACTGTTTATGAGGGAGTTTTTGGCATAAACAAATAACTGTACTGGCACACCCTCCCTACTCACCTGATCTGGCCCCCAATGTCTCTTTCTTTACCTGAAGATAGGAGAAATATTGAAAGGAAGACATTTTGATGACATTCAGGACATCAAGGGTAATGTGACAACATCTCTGATGGTCATTCCAGAAAAAGAGTTCCAAAATTGCTTTGAAAGGTGGACTAGGCACTGGCATCGGTGCATAGCTTCCCAAGGGGAGTACTTCAAAGGTGACTGTAGTGGTATCCAGCAATGAGGTATGCAGCACTTTTTCTAGGATGAGTTTGCGAACTTAATTGCCCGACCTTATAGACACAATATTGGGATTACTTTCTTTTCTGGACTTATGTTCATTATTAAACGCTTCATAATTGGCTATTCCAGAATGTATAAATGAATGCTTACCTGATTTTGAACAGTTCAAATTCTCATATATGCAATAAAAAAGGTAAAGGAAACCGCTTTTTCAGATTATTAGGTTGGTGCGGTTTAAATGGTTAAAAATAATTGCAAAAACCGCAAATACTTTTGCACCAACTTAATACTTTAACCAACCTAAACTTATTGTTATATAAAAAGGAAACTACACCAGATGTCAACAGGTGTGGAATTAAATGGCAGCTCCAGGATTACTGCATAGATACAGGTTTGTACTACACTTTCAAACTTTTATATTTATAAATATCTATTATCTATTTATATAAACATCTACAAATAGGTGTTTATATCTATAAATAGGTATAATCATACCTGCCCTAATATCCTTACAGCTTTCATAATAATTATGTGAGGCAATACATGGAAAAAGAGCTTTGTAATCTGTAAAGTACTGTTAGGTATTACTGAAAGTTGTGCCCACTGTTTATGTTTAGACCTTTGCACCTCCCTGTATAGCTAAACTTTGGGATCATTTGTCTAAATGTAAAGCATCTTCTTTTATGTATAAAGATATTTTACATTATCTGCACATATTTAAGCCAGATGTACACTATCCATAACATGGTATATGCAAGATTAATACTAATGAAATATCTCAAAAATTCAATCATGCTATCTCTATTTAACAGTGTACTTATGTCCAAGCATATGTATGAAATAAATAATTCATGAAATGAACTAACATTTTACATTGTAAATATATTGCTATTCTACATATAGGTTTTTCCTGTAGAATTGCTCTGAGAAAGCATTGCTCTATAAAAGTAAGACTTGGAAAACAAACAATGATTATACATTGTTAACTGCAACACAGAAGCAAATAAGAATGGCTATGCAAATAGTAAGGAGCAAAAATTTAAACTATCTTTACATAATAGACAAAACAGAATATGCTCTTCAAACATTATGTGCTTTATACTGAAGAGTTCTGGAGCTATCTCAGGTAACAGCTAAGGCCAAAAACAAGCAAACAAAAGCTTTAGCTTGAATTTACCACTTGGAGATTTTGTGGCTGACTCTACATCAAAGAGAAGATGCAAGCTCTAAAATAAAAGCTGGAAGGCCAAAAAGTCAAATTAGGGACTCCCCAGACGTAAAGGAAAAGCAGTTCAAATTTGCTTCACAAAACCATGTTTCCAAAGTAACTTTAATATATTCATAAGAAGGCCATTACACTTGTTCTTTTTTAAAGGAAACTTCTTAATTGAACTACATAATTCATTTTTTTCCTGTGATACAGGGCTTATATATACCCTTAGGTTCCATGTGATTATTCATATATTCAGCTGACAGAAAGGGGGGAAAGAAACTATTCTAGCTTGGCTTTGATTCACTGTTTTTTATCTCAATTTAACTTCCAATCTCAGGTACAGACGGTGTTAAAGTTCGAGGAAACAACATTTTGGTAGATGGTAAAGGATAAGTACAAGTAATTTCAAGTTGTTGAAGCTTTCATTAAATCGGCAAGATATTTCAAATCCTAAAGCTATTGAAGTGAAGGGCTAAGGCTTTTCATTGTATTTACATAAGAGCTTACTAGGTACTGTTCAGAATCCAGCAGTCAACCTACTGAATGGTGTGATTAGCCATTTATTTTGACAGTGCTCATAGACACTTGATTATGCCCCTAGAGTCAATCTTGCACATCATCAAAATGTCTAATGATCTGAGTGCTTATGGGGTACCAACAATCCACATACAAAATGGTCTGCCACAATTCCATGACTGTGATATCTAAACGGAATTTCAGTGTTTGTCCAATGCACGTAATCTCAGTATGGGATTTTAGCTAAGAAGAGTGAAAGTATACGTAAACAGTTCAAGCACATTATCAAAAAGAAACACAGTCTTGAATAATAAATGAATATTTGTAGAATCAAAGAATATCAGTGTTAGAAGGAATATATGAGGTCATTTAAAACAGACTTTGCATTTCTTTTAAATTTGGAACTGAGATTCATAAATTTAAAAATGCTTATCCAAGATTAAACAACTAATAAAAGACGGGACTGAGTCAAGAATTCAAAGCTCTTATATAGTTTTGTTTGTTTGTTTGTTTGTTTTTTAAATTTCTTTCTATTACACCAAAGTGGTTCCTGGAAATTTAAATAAAACATAATGTATCCAAAAGAATGCATCATAAAAAACATGAATTTAGGATAATGCTACATAAACCTTTATAGTGTTTAATCAGTTTTACAAGATAGATAAAGAAAACCAGATATTCTAAAAAGGATCTGTCTTATCTCTCTTAATACAGAACTACTACGACAAATCTAAAACCTTCAAAATGTGGAGTTTGATTTAATGTGAATGAGATATACACAAAGGTTTTTGTTGAATTTCTGAAACAAAATCAGTCAAAGTAGCAGAACATAAGTATGTGTTTTAGACTCTACAATGCAAAATGGCAGAATTGTGCTAATGACAAAAATATGAAAACTGAAATCAGAAATCTCGGTGTCTCATCCCAGCTCTGCCAATCCATGTCTCTGTGACCTGAAGTAATTCACTTAAACTCTTTGAATGTTGTTTTTAATAAATTTGCATGGTTCCCACATGATTCCAGTGAATTCAAATATTCTCACTTTGTACACTGAAACCAACCACCTAAATTTCATTATTAAATAATCTATGGAATAATGTTGTCAAACTTCACATCATGGTAGTTTCTCCCTGTGGAGAAAGCTGAGACTCTCCAACACATATTTACTCCCCAAAGAAAGTTCTCATGGAATCCCCAAATGGGTCCAGTTGGTAATCAATAACTAGTTTTGCCTCATATGTCCTAAACTCCTTTCCCCTAATTTCTATCTTGATTTCCAAGTAAAGATTAGTCATGACTTAATGCTCTAAACCTTCTGAAGGGAGTTGGTGACACTCTAGCCTTTCTTTGGCTTTCTCTTTGCAATCCAGGGTTCCTAAATATCTGTGAATTTTCTCACCATATTTCTAGGGCACCATAGAGACAAGACAAACAAAAAGCATAAAGGGAATATATACTACTTTTATACTTCAAAATATATTCCCCATCTTATAAAATGTGAATCAATTATTCACCTCCAGATTTGAATTTCTAAACAGGTGTGCTCTATATCAAACAATGACTCTCTTCCCTTCTACGTAAAAGATTTACGAGAAAGAAAAATATAATGCATCAAAGACATAAAAGTATAATTATTTGTAATAATAATGACAATTATTCTTACTTCTCCTTCTGTTTTCCCTAACTTGCAGAGTCCCTGAAAACTCAGTATTTTGAATGAGTCTGTAAAAGTTACTCTTTTAACTCCCTAGCATTACTTTTTCATATCCTCTAGAAAGCCCTATCGAAGTAGCTCAAATCAGGATAAAAATGATATGCGTTATTCAAAGGACAAATGTTAATACAAGTTGCAATAATTGAATGTATTTCCAGCCCATTCTTGATATAAATGACATGTAATCAAAGCATGCTAGATATTTCCATTTCAATAGGAAAAGAAAACAAAAATTAAAAATTAAAAAAATATATATTATTGAATTTTAATTTTAAAATATCAAATATATATTATTTAATAGTAGAAAGCTATATAGTAAACTCAATCTCTGAGCAGACACTGCCTAAAATAGGAATGTTTGCTTTCCTAAACCCACCTCTAAAATGGAGACCAGAATACAGTGGGAGCCATTCTTTTTAGAAATTGTAATGAATTCAAACTTACTTATTAACTTTATAGCAGCTTTCAGTTCCACAGTGAAGCATAAAAAGGTCTATCTTATTGGAAGGAACACCAAGAAGCTATCTATATACTAGATGAGAAGGAATTTATTTTACTATTTTAAATGCATGGGTGATAAAGCAAGACTTAGAAATATTTTTGTAAGATAGTTTCATTCTAATAGTATCTTCTAAAACAGAAATGACCTATAGTAAAATAATTCAAAATACCCTCTCTTCTGAAGGTGATTTCCACATAAAATTTGAACACAATTTTAAACAGCACATTACTATGATCTGAATTTGAATGACCATTGAAGGAATAATATTTTCTGTTAATGTTTAAAGTTTGCTAATATATATCTTGTTAAAGTGATTTGGTCACTGTTCCCTATGATCAACCTGAAACCATCGGTGTTTAAATAAACCTAAGTGCCTAATTTATTTCTAAGAATCATCCTAGGGGAATTCTATGGCTTTTTGTTGTTGTTGTTTTTTTTTTGCCTGACTTACTAATATGTACTATATTATTCATACTAAGATAGTATGACAACCAAAGTGATCTTGGTAGGAGGATGACATAATGTCTATTAATAACATCTGATTAAAATACACAAGACATCCTATACAATCATAGAAAATTGTTCCTTTTAAAAGGACATGAAATAATTTCCTTTTATAGAATTAAAATAATTTGCTTTTAATCCACATTAATTTGAAGCTATATTCTAATATCATAAGTTAAATTGTTCAATAAGTGGTCATTAGAGTATTGGTTATTTGGAAAAATGATAAAAAATCAGATCCTTATGAATATATTATATTTAACTCAGCTATATGGAAATGAAAACAAAACTTAAAAATAGAAGACATAAATGTGAATATTCCAATGCTTGTACAATGTAAAAGCTTTTTATGAAAATTATAAAAGTCAGAAATACTGGGAGAGAGATCCAATATGGCAGAGTAGCTAAACACTGTGTCTGCTTCTTTCCATGAATACATTAAAATTACAACTAAATTATAGAACACTCCACTTGGAGAATCATCTGAAATCTAGCTGAACAGTTTTATAACTAAGGATATAAAGAAGAGGTTGCATTGAGGCTGGTGGGAGGGGTGGAGGGGCAGAGATGCAAATGGGCTAGTCCCAAATCTCCATGTAGCTGTTGAGAATCAGGAGGGATATGTCAGATGCAGAGGTTCCCCTGGAGGAGTGAGGGACCTCAACCCCACAAACGGCTCTCCAGCCTGCAGTACTGGTACTGGGAAGAACCCCCATGACATCTGGCTGTAAAAAACAATGGGAATTCTGACATCCAGGTGGGACAGAAGGCTGCAGGAAAATCTGACGTCCTCTTAAGGGGCATGCACATAGACTCACTGACTCATAGACACTCTAGGCTCTGACAAATGGACTGTGACCCAGAAAGCATCAGAGGCATATAGAGGGAAGGCTGAGATGTGTGGCTTCAGGTCAAGTGCTGGAGGACCATTGCCATTTTCCCTATAAGGAGGCCTCCTTCTGTGCAGCCCATAGGCAGGTGCCATCTTTCCTGTGTTGAGCCCTCCCGCAATACCCATAGCCAAATATGAATCAGAACCAGTCTGGTGACCACTGCTCTCTCCACCCTGATGAATCCACTGGGACTCCACCCCATCCAATTCCCCCAATGCCAGAGGCATTTTCTCCACAAACAGCCAGTCTCACCCATATTGCATTATTTCTTGGAAAACTTTTGGAGTCTGGCAGGCCCCAGGTGGGTGGCGATTGGCCTCAGTGTGCTCTGAGACTTTTGCTGAGTAGCACTGGCACCAAACCAGAATCTACATTAACCTTGTGACCACAACTCTTCCCATCCTGAGACCTGGCCTCAGCCAACTTTCATACTGCATAAGGCTTTATAAAGGGCTGAAACTTATTGGAGCCAGCAGGTGGCAGCAGGCCTCAGGGTGTCGTGGCTTTTTGCAGAGCTACTCCAGGGCCTGTATTGGTGGCAAATGTCCTCAGATTGCAGCATGACCTGTCCCATGCACTTCCAGGTTTAGCACAGGCAGCGAACAACTGCAGATTGCTTTACAACTTCTATAAGGTAGTCCTTGGCTGGTCACAAGCAGTGGGTAATCTGGGCCTGCACCAGAGCCCCATCCAGGAGGCTTCAGAAACAACATACAGAAACAACATGAGGTTGGATTTAGACCACAGCAGAGCACCACCCAATTAGCCCCACAAGTGGCACACCCAAAGGGCAGTCTCACCAGGCATCAGAGCCTGCTGGGTCAATTCCCATTCAGTGAGGTAAGGCCCTCATACAGTAATCAGTAGGCTGTGGACATGGCCAAACCCCACAGGCAATCAGCCAGAAGGTCAATTCCACCCTCTGGTGTGCCAATAGCAATCAAGGTTCAACTATAAGAGGAGGGCACACATGACCCACACAAGGGACAGTCCTGGAGCACCTGGAGCACAGGTGATGAGAGAGACTATACCAGGGCCCCACAGAACACCTACAACATGTGGTCATGTGACCAAGATTGGGAGACGTAGCAGATCTATCTAATACATAGAAACAAATACAGAGAGGCAGCCAAAATGAGGAAACAGAAATATGACCTAAATGAAAGCACAGGAGAAAACTCCAGAAAAAGAGCTAAGAGAAATGGAGGCAAGCAACCTACCAGAGACAGAGTTCAAAACAATGGTTATACGGATGCTCAAGGAACTTAGTAAGAATTTCAATAATGAGATAGCAAGCATAACAAAGGACACAGAGACCATAAAAAAGAACTAGTCAGAAGTGAAGAATATAATAAATAGCACAATAACACTAAAAGGAAGAATGCACTAGAAGGAATCACCAGCAGACTAGATGCAGCACAGGAACAAATCAGTGATTTGGAAGACAAAGTGGCAGAAAACACCCAATCAGAAAAGAAAAAAATAAAAATAAAAATAAAAATGAGGATAGTGTACAAGACCTCCAGGCAACATCAAACACAACAACATTCACATCATAGGGGTGCCAGAAGGAGAAAAGAGATAGCAAACAATTAAGAATCTATTTGAAAAAATAATGATTGAAAACTTTTTTAAACTGGTGAAGGAAATAGACATATAAGCTCAGGAAGCACAGAGTCCCAAACAAGACGAACCCAAAAAGGCCCACACCAAGACACATTATTATTAGAATGGCAAAGATTAATGACAAAGAAAGAATCCTAAAAAGAGCAAGAGAAAGGCAACTAGTAACTTATAAGGGAGCTCCCATAAGATTGTCAGGTGATTTCCCAACAGAAACTTTGTAGGCCAGAAGGGACTGTCACAAAATATTCAACATGATAAAAAGCAAGAACCTACAACCAAGACTATTCTACCCAGCAAGACTATCATTTAAACATCAAAGGAAACATAAAGAGCTTCCCAGACAAGAAAAAAGCTAAGGAGTTCATCACCACCAACCAGTATTGCAAGGAATGTTAGAGGGCTTTCTGTAAGATGGAAAAAAAGAAAACAAAAAAATCAATATTATGAATAATTAAATGGAAATAGCTACATATCATCAACAATTACTTTAGAGAATTGTCTCTTCATGCCCTCTACCCATTGTTTAAATTGGGTTGTTTTTTTGTTTGGAATTGAGTTGTATAAGCTTTATATAAATTTTGGATATTAACCCTTTATCAGATGTATCATTGGCATTTTCTCCCATTCAGTAGAATGTCTTTTTTGTTTTATTGATGGTTTTCTTTTCTGTGAAGAAAAACTTTTAGCCTGATGTAATCCCACATGTTATTTTTCCTTTTCCTTCCCTTGCCTGGGGGGTGGGGGGAGGATATATCAGTAAAAATATAACAAAGGATAAAGTCTGATAATTTACTTCCTATATTTTCTTTTTGGAGTTTTATGGTTCAGCCATAAACATTTAAGTCTTTAATCCATTTTGAATTTATTTTTGTATGTGGTGTAAGAAGTTGGTCCAGCTTCATTTTTCACATGTGTCTGTCCAGTTTTCCTAGCACCATTTATTAAATAGACTGTCTTTATCCCAGTGTAAATTCTTGCTTACATTGTCATAGATTAAATGACCATATAGGCATGACTTTATTTCTGGGCTCTCTATTCTGTTCCATTGTGTTATGGATCTGTGTGTTATGTCAATACCATGCTGTTTTGATTACAATATCCTTGTAGTATGATTTGACGTCAAGTAGTGTGATGCCTCCCACTTTGTTCTTATTTCTCAAGATTGCTGTGGCTATTCGGCAAAAGAAACCACAATGAGATACCACCTCACTCTTGTCAGAATTGCTACCATCCATAAATCAGCAAACAACAAGTGCTGACAAGGATGTGGAGAAAAGGGAACCCTCATGCCCTGTTGGTGGGATTGCAGATTGGTGAAGCCACTATGGAAAACAGTATGGAGGTATCTCAAAAATCTGAAAACGGAACTACCTTATGACCCAGCAATTCCACTCCTGGGTATCTATCCAAATAAATCCAAAACACTAATTTGGAAAAAAAAAAAAACAAACAAACAAACAAAAAGAAATACATACATATATATATGCATCCCTATGTTTATTGCAGTGCTATTCACAACAGCTAAGAAATAGAAACAAGTGAAATGTCCATCGATAGATGACTGGATAAAGAAACTGTGGTACATTTATATAATGGAGTATTACTCAGCCATAAAGAAGAATGAAATTTTACCATTTGCAATGACATGGATGGACCTAGAGAATATAATGCTAAGTGAAATAAGTCAGATGGAGAAAGAGAACTACCATAGGATCTCACGTATATGTGGAATCTAAAGAACAGAATAAATGAACAAACAAAACAGAAATAGACTCAGAGATATAGGGGGGAAAACTGATGGTTGCTAAATGGGAGGGGTAGTGGGGGAGAAGGTAAAGAGATTAGAAAGCACGAATTAGTAGTCAATATTGCCAGGGAGATAAAAAATCAGTTTGAGGAATATAATCAATAATGTAAAGATTATGTAGGGTACCAGATGGGCACCGGAATTATTAGGGAGACAACTTCACAGACTGTGTAGATGCCTGTCCACCGCGCTGTGCATCTGAAGCTGAAGTAGAATAATATTGAATGTCAACTAAAGTTATACACACACACACACACACACACACACACTCATGGGATGTGGAGGACAGCATTGGGAATATAGTCAATGGAATTATAACAGCTATATATGATGTCAGAGGTGTAGTAGATTTGGGGGGTTATCACTTTGTAAGGGGTGTAAATGTCTAATGATTACATTATCTTGTACATCTGAAACTAACTTAAAAAACAAAAGAAAACAATTACTTTAAATGTAAATAGATTAAACTCTCCAATCAAAAGACATAGGAGGGCTGAATGGATAAGAAAACAAAACCCTTACACTGCTGCACACAACCAAGAGACTCATTTTAGATTAAAAGACACACACAGACAAAAAGTAAAAGGATAGAAAAAGGTATTTCATGAAAATGGAAATGAAAAAGCAATACAAGCTGGTAGCAATAATTATGCCACAAAAATGATTTAAAACAAATGCTATAGCAAGAGACAAAGAAGGACCCAGTAATTCCATCTCTGGATATTTATCTGAAGAAACCCAAAATACCACTTCAAGAGGACATATGCATCCATATGTTCATTTCAGCATTGTTTAAAATGGTAAAGATTTGGAGGCAGCCTGGGTGTCCATTGTTGAATGAATGAATAATGAGGAGGTGGTACATATATACAATGGCATATTGTTTGGCCATGGAAGGGAATAGGTTCTTGCAATCTGCAGCACATGGATGGACCTGGAGGGCATTATTATGAATGGAGTGTAAGACAAGACAGAGAAAGACAGATACAATACTATTTCACTTATATTTGAAATCTAAAGAACAAAATAAACAAACAAAACAGAAATAGACTCATACAGGTAGATACAGAAAACATTTTGATGGTTGCCAGATGGAAGGGGGATTGGGGATGTGGGTGTAAAAAGGGGAAGGGATTAAGAAGCACAAATTGATTGTTACAGAGTAGTTATGGGGGCCTATGCTATAGCATAAGGAACATAGGCAATTATATTGTAATAACTGTGTATGGCATCAGATGGGTACAAGATTTTTTGGGGTGATAGAAGGGAGGGGGTTGCGGGCAGGGTGAAAAAGGAGAAGGGATTAAAAAGTACAAAGTGGTAGTTACAAAATAGTCATGAGATATAAAGTAAAGCATAGGGAATATAGTCAATGATATGGCAGTAATTATGTACAATGTCAGGTGGGTACTAGATTAGTCAGGGGGATCACTTCTTAAATTATATAAATGCCTAACCACTATGCTGCACACCTGAAATTAATATAAAATAATATTGAGTTTCTACTCTAATTGGAAAATTTAAAAATGTGGGAAAAGGTGACGGGAAATAAGTTCAAATTCCCAGGTATAAAACAAATAGGTCATGGGGATGTAATATAAAGCATAGTGAATATAGTCAATAATATTGTGATTCCCTAAGATGATGTCGGATGGTTGCTGGACTTATGGTGATCACTTCTTTAGGTATATAAATGCTGAATAACTATGGTGTACCCCTGCAACTAATAATATAATTGTATGTTAGCTATATTTTTAATAAAAATCTTTTTTAAAAGAAGTAATGGGAAATGTTAATAGATTTGACAAAAAATTTAAACACTAAGTACATATATTAAATATATCACCAACATGTGAATATGGCAAATTCTTAAAAATAGTAATAAAAATAAGTCACTTATTAGAAAAACTTCAAAATGACATAAAATCACTTCAGAAATGGACATATATAAATGACAAACTATCATATATTTAAAATCAGTCTCACCATTGAAAAAACACAATGTTAAACAGCAAAAATGCAAATTGTTTCCTCTTCAGTACTTAGTTTAACCCAACAATTTTTTACGCCTACAAATACATAATAAGACAATAATTGTGGATGCACATAAAGATATATGAAGCTATTTCTAGAAGCAATATTTATAGTACAGCAAAATCTATCCCCCATTACAGCAGGGGTACAAAGATTAAGGTGGGATGGTGACAATTATATCTGGAGTCAGCATGTCTCTATAAATGAAACATCAGCTTCTCTGTTACAGACCATCACTACCATGCAGCAAAGTTGCCTTACTGTTTCTGAATCTTCCATATTTTCAAAAGAAGCAAGGGAAGTTAAAGTAAAAATAAATGAATGAGAAAAGCTTCTACACAGCAAAAGACACCATTAACAAAACAAAGAGGTAACCAACCCAACAGGAAAAGATATTAGCAAACGACACCTCTGATAAGGGGCTCATATCCAAAATACGCGTATATAAAGAACTCATACAACTCAACAACAAAAAACCAAACAATCTAATTTTAAAAATGGGCGGAGGACCGGAACAGACACTTCTCCCAAGAATACACACAAATGGCCAACAGATATATGAAAAACTGTGCAACTTCACTAGCTGTTAGGGAAATGCAAGTCAAAAGCACAATGAGATTCTACCTCATACCTGTTGGAATGTCTATTATCAACAACACAAGTAATAACAAGTGTTGGAGATGTTGTGAGGAAAAAGGAACCCTCATACACTGCTGTTGGGAATGTAAATTGTTACAGCCTCTATGGAAAACAATATGGAGATTCCTCAAAAAATTTAGAATAGAATTAACATATTACCCAGCAATCCCTCTTCTGGGTATCAATCCACGAAATCTGAAAACATTTATCCACAAAGATATATATGTACCTCTATGTTCACTGAAGCATCTTCATGGTGGCCAAGACATGGAAACAATCAAAGTGTCCTTTAATAGATAATTGGATAAAGAATATGCTGTACATATATACAATGGAATATTACTCAGCCACAAGAAAATATGAAATACTATTTGTGACAACATGGATGGATCTTGAGATTGTCATGCTAAGTGAAATAAGACAGAAAAAGTCAAGAACCATATGATTTCACTCATATATAGGACATAAAACTGAAAGCAACAAAGGAACATGATAAACAAACAAATAAAAAAAGAAAAAAAAACTCACAGACACAGACAACAGTTTAGTGGTTACCAGAGGGTAAGGGGCAGGGGGATGGTAAAAGAGGGTAAAGGGGGTCAAATATATGGTGACAGAAGGAGAACTGACTGGGTGGTGAACACACAATGCAATACATAGACTTGTCCATTTGAAACCTACAAAATTTTATTAACCAATGTCACCCCAATGAACTTAAAAGTATTTTTTAAAAGCAGCAGAAAAGTCTGAAAATTTTCAAATTCTAAGTATTGATAGCAAAATCAACCCTAAAAATATGTGAACAGTAACAACAAAATACATCACTGGATCTAATTCAGACTGATACCAGGTTGTGACATTAAATGTAATGGAACTGCATAATACTGATAACTGTATAATTTTTCTATCATTGCATGGTAGAAAAATATTGGCATGAAATGCTCATAGTAAATTTATAAATGGCAAAAGTAGTCTATTTTATTTAAAATAAAAATGAGATTGACAAAGAATTACAGGCACCTAGAAGTTAACAGGGATAACATTAGAGGTTGAATTATTGACACATTTCTTTTTTCTTTTTGTGTTTTTTAAGTTTTCATTATTGAAATGCATAATTGTGAATTACAAGAAAAAGTGAGTGATGTAGAAATATGTACTGAGAAATAAGGTGTGTTGTAGCAAAATCTTATTTAGGAGTCAGCTTGTGAGCACCAAGAAAATTGGCATTAGAGCCTAGAAAGTTAGTGACCCAGGATACATAGCCGTGACACATTGATAACACTGTAGACTGAGATAACTTGGGAAATAGAGCTGATTTAACAAAGTGCTAGTCTTAGAAAACATAGATGAGAATATAGAATAGTAGTACTGTACGATAGTTGATACCTACATTATAAAAATATTATTTAAAAAAATGACCTTGGAAATAAATTGGCAGTTTACAGCAGAAATGAAATGAAATATATTCCACAAAAATATTTTGCTAAGATACATCAATCCACTATTTTTCTTTCCAGATAGGGGAGTTTGTTATATTTATCCTGTCCTTTTCATATTATACATTGAGTGCTAAGTAAAGAAGATACAGTCGTCCATGGGTGTCCACGGCAAGATTGGTTCCAGGACTCCCACAAATACCTCAATTTGAGGATGCTCAAGCGTCTTATATAAAGTGGTGTAGTAGTTGCATATAACCTATGCACATCCTCCCATATACTTTAAATCATGTCTAGAATACCTAGTACAATGTATACATTATAGAAATAGTAGTTAAACTGTATTGTTTAGGGAATAACGACAAGGAAAAAGTCTGTACCATTCACTATAGACACAACCATTGTAGGTCTATCTACATAGCACAATTCAACATGTTTATTCTAATTTTTTTCCCCTTCCACCTCCCACCCCCCACCCCCACTCCGGTTCAAGCCCTTGTTTCTCAGTCTAGTTGTGTAGGACACAGCTCCCTGGCCCATGCTGGTATTATGAGCCTTGTGCTCCCCCTGGCTGAGGCAGTCGGTCACTGGTTGGCTGCTCATAGCAGCTCTCACCTGCTGCCGGCCACTCACGCTGGCCACTGGTCACTGGCCGCTCATGGAAGCACACAGCAGCCCACACCAGCTCACACCAACCTCCAGCTCACTGCAGCCCAGCTCCAGGGAAAGCCATTGTTCACAGTCTTAGCTGTAGAGGGCGCAGCTCACTGGCCTATGTGACCTAGGAATTAGGAACATGGTGCTCCAACGACCTGAGCCACTGCGCTGGTCCTTCCAAATATTTTTGATCCGCAGTTATTTGAATCTGCAGGTGCAAAACTCACGGGTACACAGGGGCTACAAAGATTTTATTTGTAAGTTCTACACCAAGAGGAGACCCCATGTAGAAACTTAACACTACAGAGTACTCAGTAATACTTCTCTTATAAAAATGTATAATCATAATTACCACAAGCAATAAAAGACTCTAAAGTAAAATGCAGTGAGTTCATGAAAGCCACGTAATGCACTCATTTTTTTTGCTGTTGAAAAACTACAAAACAAACAAACAAAAAAAACCCAGATGACTAGTCCAGTAGATCGGTGACTGTCAGCAGAATTATATCATCTAACATTCCACTTACATAATCGGATAGTTCCATGCAGGCAATCCACTACATTTATATTCTCTTTCTAACAATTAGTGCCCATATATTCACAGAAATAGTATTGATTCCATACTGTTTTAGAGTGAAATCATTTAATAACTTCTTTGGTGCCTTTCTTTTAATTCTTATCCTCTAATTATCTGTCTGATAAGGATCATTTAAATTGCGAAAGCTCTGATTACATTACATCCTTAAGTTCAGAGAGACAGTGGGTAAGACAATTTGGCTACAGAATTAAGGTTGAAGACAACTGGAGAAACAAATCTCTCTTCTATAGCAAGCAGCTTTTAGAACTGAACACCATTCTAAACTTTATTTTCCATCTAAGCTTTAAAGTTAATTTTACTCTTTTAATCAATGCTGCTGAGTAGTAAAGGAGCCTGAAGGCCACTGTTTTGTTCTGAAAAACAAATGAAGAAACACATGTAACTCCTATAAATGCAATTCTAATGAAATCAGGATAGAACGTAGTCCTTATTACAAAAATCCAATTATTTCTAATAACTGTGCTTTCATTTCAGATAATTTTCAACAAGTATAGTGGGGAGAATAAATACAATTCCGACAGAAAGTCAGGACATTTTATTAAATTGCATTGCTTTTTATTATTTTTTAAATTGTAGCTATTCAAAGCTAAAGAAATGCTGAACATCAGTAAACCTGCCCTCCCTCTGATAATGTTTTGTTTTGTTGTTTCATTTTTAATTGAACTAGTCACTCAAACAGGAAAATTCACTTAGGTAAAACTTTTTCAGGTATCCTCTCATATGATTTAAAGCAGGAGTTACTTGTAGATTTTTGTCTGTAAATCTATTTCCTTAATGCTGGAAAACTTAATATTCCTAACAGTGTCCAAATAGCAGAAATCAATAGACAATTTCAACTATATTTTATTTAAATATGTAAAATACACATTTTCCCTTTAAGGATCATGGCAAACATTTTGGATTCTATAAGAAGATATTTGTATACACATAACATTACCAAGCAGTTGTATCTGATTTTATACTTATCTATTGCTCTCCCTATAAACACTTGTTTAAAATGTTTATCTTTTAAGAGCCTGAATTGTGTGTCAAGTACTGCCATAAACATGTTACTTGAATTACCTGACTACTGTCTTGTAATACTCATGAGGTACTAGCAGTGAGGGAATTGAAGTAAAGGAGCTTTTTCAGAACAACTAAACATAAGAGTGTGGAAGTTCAACTACAAACCTTGTACTGTTCACCACTATGTTGTGCTGACATAAAAAAGGCCTAAAAGAAGATCAATCCATTAGGAGCGCTGATGTAAAGCATAAAGGACACTGCCTTCCAAAAGCCTGATCTGGACGAAAACAGATAAAGAGGATATGCCTACTCATGATGACAAAGAATCAGGAAGAAGAACTTATAATACACTTTATCAAACAAAAGGGACTCAACAGAGTTTGGAATTAAGTTAAAAATTAAATATGTACAAAAAATAAAAGCATGATTGTAAATGTATTCTGTTAACACTGTGAAGGTAAAACTTGCTTTTACCTTGTTGATGTAGCAAATCCAATATTCCCTGTGACTTAAATGCTGAAAATAGGAATTTCTTCCTGAAGTGAAGCATCAAATACTCATACGATTAACTTCTAAGATTGTAAAAAATAGACTGTAAGTTAGGGCAATAGTTATGGTTTTTCTTAATATAATACATGTGAAAACTACACCAGAATAGAAAAATCCTCAAAGTAAAATTGGTGCTGGCAATAAGCAATCACACATTGCTAGATGTGAAATTATTAAGAATTAAAGAAACAGAAAAATTTATTTTCACCAGGAATGAAACTTCCAATTGGCATCCCATAAACAAATTACTTACATTGTCTGGCAAGAGTAAAACTGCAAGAAACAGGCAAGCAAATGGCCTCCTTCCACTCCCATAGACTAGACCCAGGCATGACGATTTCTCCCACATCTTGTATTGTTCTCTGTTTCACAGTTCTGACTTCTAGTCTGATGCAACTTATAAACTTTGCCAATCACAAACCAAGAAAGATAGAGGATCTAACATGTAGTCCACCTTTCTAATATATCTCTAGTCCCTGAATTCTGGCTTCTGCTCCCTCCATTTATTAAGACAATGTCATATTCTTCTTCTCCAAATATATCCGTTATGTACTCAAGCTCTTGTTTCTTGTTTTGTACCCAAACTCTTTGGATGGATAAGCTGTGGCACTCAAGATAAGAGATATCAAACAGCAGACATGAGATATCAAACAACAGAGACCAGCAGACCTCAACCAGGTTGTAGAGCTAGGCTTGCATATATGTGACTGTGATTTGTAAGACTTTAACTTGCAAGGATTTTTGTCCAGGGACCAGAAATCCCTCACGAAAAACATGTTGGGATTTGTCTTCTAGTGGCCCTCTGTTAAAATGCAAAGCACACCTGTTAAGGAATCTACCAAAGCACTGACTTACTGTGAATGGATTTTTTTCAGGTAGCATCGATGAGCTTAAGGTAAAGGTAAATGGTGTATGTAAATGAGAAACCATTCTGATTTTAAGAACATAACAAAGATAATATATATAACCTTGTAGTTGATGAATATATGTATATACCTGCATATGTGAAATCACTTTAAGGGATATTATCTCCTATAGATATGATGTAATTTACATCAGAGCACAGAGGAGGAGGAGAGTGGAATAAACACAGGAGTCATGGTTTCTAGGTTTACTTGGACAGAGATTGTGGAATTATTTTTAATGAAGGCCATCCTTGGCAATGATGGGCACTTAGACTTTCTAATAGACAATAGTTTGAAAAAACTGTCAGGAAACTTATCATTAGAGAAAAGTCCAACATTTCCATTGGCATAGATATAGCTAAAGATGGCTCAAGGGTAGAATTATGCAAAATATTATTCATCATAATATCAATACCATGTGGGCTACATTCTCTCAAATCCCATGGGGAGAGAAGCTATGTGATAGAAAATTAAGTTTCTAGAACTTCTAAGCAAAATGTTTGCATTTTTATAGATAGAAATGGATTGTATTTGCTATCAGTGATGTCGTTAACATACAAAAGTCTTTAAAATGGCAGGAATGCTGGACCACGAGGCACTATGTTTTAATCTCAATATATCAATCATAACATCTGTAATTTGGGGTTAATATGAAGCAAAAACATACCTTTCTTAAGTTAAAGTTGTAAAGGTGTAAAGTAAAGTTGTTAGGATTAAACTACTTTTGTGGTTTCTTTATCAGGTTCCCGACTTCTTAGGCTGTCATCCATCAAATATCTGAAGAGGTTGTTGGAGTTTCAACAACAACAAATGTACTCAACTCAAAAATTAGCATATAATTCACATTAATCTGTGCCATGTATTACTTGAGAGGTCATATTTTATTAAAGCATGAAAGCTGCAGTTTTTAAAATTTTTCAACATGCACATAGTTGAAAATAGTGTCAACCAACACATATACAGTTAAATAAAGTGATTTTTAAAAAAATAAGCAGAGACAATATCCTCTTCCTGTATCCATATATGATGCTGTGCTGTTATTGTGCAAATATTTTAAGTACTACAAAGTTCTAAATGCCTACTATTGCCAAAAAAATAAAAAATGTGAAAAAAGAAAATGTTATATACAAGTAGCATTGTATAAGAAAATACTATAAAACAAAGAAATTAGAACTCTGATACCAGAATGCTCATAAACACCAAATATGTTGAAGACCATGACAATGAATGATCAACTCACTTTGGTTGGAAAGAATGGGGAAAATTAAGAATTTCATGGAAATGTCACTGGCAAAAAGCAAGAAGTGACCGATCTTGACCATTGGGTTCAGACTTTCAGCAATCCTTTCCGTCACTTTTATGACACCTTTGTGAAGTTTTATTAATGGAAATAAAGAAAGGTAATAGAGAAAACTGATTGTAGGAATTTTTAAGTTTACTTTCTCTTTCTATAATTTCATGTAAACTACTTGAATTACTTTGCATTATGAAAAATATAAACAGGTAAATATATGAAATTAAAAGATTAGCATTTTAAAAAATGTCCTCTCTCCAGTGAGGAAGAGATAATCATAATGTTTACTTCAAGCTGTCCTCCAATCAATCCAGTAGCACATTGATTTTTTATAAACTTAAAATCTCAATAAGCATGAAGCATTCCCATCACCTCAGTATTAGTTCTCCAAGTTTTAATTTTAAATGCCCACCATCCAGCACGTCACATATAGAAGTAATAGAAGTTTGGCATTTGAGAATAGCCATCTCCTAAAAGGACAGACATGACAATAATAATGGCATTGATAATGGAAAACAACAAAGCTTCAAGAAGATAACAAATACTAGAAAAAGTTTTCATATTAACATGCTGTATGATTCTCTAACAAAAGCAAGTTCATTAACATTTTTCATGGGATAATTCTTGAACTAGGAGAGCTGAATTTACCCATGGTGTTAAACATGCGGTTAACTTGATCCTCTTGAATCAATTCTTCATATGTTAGGAGTCCTAAATCTCTATTGTTACACATTCTTATGTGCTAAATTTTGAGAAAAGCTGTTTAAGATCCTACGACTGAAGAGTTTAGTTGAAAGTCAGTAACTAAAAATGAGAGCTGTTTATTTTCTTGGGATTCTCCATTTTTTAAAAAGTATTTATCAAGCAAGAAGCTGACCTTTGACATAAACCTGCTCATGCAGATCTAAGATAAGGATGACTCTTGCTGAAGCGAATCCATCCTCCACACACACGTATGTACACACAACTAAAATTTCACCTTTATTCCTTCTTTCTGCCCTGCCTCAATTTACTTTAAGTACAATCCATGTTCCTAGTTTACTGTGTCTTTTCATTTGCACTGCAGCCTCCCCTTATGCGCTCTGCTCATCCCTTCTACCCCCTTCCCTGGCTATGCAGGAGACTTGGGTACACTAAGTATCTACCAAACAACTGCACAACATTTACTGCCGGGGTATTAACTTAAATGCAGGGCAACCTCGACTCAGAGCTACACCACGAGGAAGAACACACATGTGACAAGCCCTTCTGTACAGAGGGACATTCAGGTTCAGATTGGAAGCTACCAGTGTTCTGGAGCAAGACAAGAAAAAGAAGAAGGGGAGGAGTGGTAGAAGATGCAGAGGAAGAAGCTCCGGATCCCACTAGTTGCAACTTATGTGAGGACACCATGTATGAGGAGATAGCCATGTGTAATGAGAGCAGAACTCAAACCTTGTCTATAGAACACAAGAGTGAGGAAGTGAATAAAACCATCCAACAATATTCTATTCCCACAAATGAGATCACAATGAAATGTAACAGCAGTCTTTCTACAGAGCCAAGTATTGCAAGCTCAGAATACTAACTGGTTCATTTATTTCACCGATTACCATATGTAGATATGAAATCCCATGTGCTGATTTTCAATAAACCAGACTCCTAAAGGTAACTCCTACTATTTTCATCAGTGCATCCATATTCTTGCCACATAAATTTAAATATTGATTTTTAAAATGCCCCTACAGTTCAAATATATCATTTGACAAAAAAAAAAAAAAAAAAAAAAAAAAAATCAAGGGCTGTTTCTATCCTCTCACGCAATCGCTGCCATTAGCTAACCTGCAACTGTAAGGATCAATTACATACACTATACACAAAATCTCATCACACTGACTTGCACCGAAGATATTAGTTCAGTCTTACCCAAATTACCTCTCTTAACGGACCAAAAAAAAAAAAGATCAAGCAATTAAATAAAAACTTCAGGCAAGGTTGGAAACAGCACAATCTTTCATTATTCCTGAAGAATGTGGAAGTGTTCCAGTTTCTCTACCCTCACAAGTGCTTTGTTACATGGTCAGCACAGGGGGAAAAAAATACATCGTCCTTGATATCTTGCACTTTACAGAAGGAGAGCACCCTCCCCAGTTGATATGTAATGCAAGAAAACAAGTCTTGATGTACTACATCTGGACATTAAGAAAACTTGCATGAGGAAAACTTTTGGGGGGAAATGTAGGTGATTTCCGAGCAGCTATTGCAGTTGTATATGACACTGACATTTATTTCCCATAATTCTTGCCCACAGGAAACACATCCTTTAAGAAACTGAATAAAATCAGGTTGGACCTTCTTAAAATCTGCAAGCTATCAACTTCCCAGCGAAGCTCATAGATCCCTAACAAACGTAAGGATGAGGCATTCAGGCGATGAGCAATGAAAAAGAAGTCCACCTTGAGAGTGCTGTGGATCTGGTTTTTCCTGAGCCTGAATTCAAAAAGGGGAGGGTGCGATGGGGAATAAAGGGAAGAAGAATGTTTCGACTCCATGAAACAAGACACCCTTTTGGAATCTGGGCTGAGCCCTAGAATCAGGATCCCACCCCCTTGCCTACCTCCAGGCTCCAGTAAGCATCCACTGGCGTCCTCCCCTCTGCTCCTTCCGCAGCGGCGGACACAGGGATCCGGAGCAGCCCGGAGCTTGGGTCCTGCAGAGCGCTCGTGCCAAGCGCTTCTCCCGACTAGTTACCAAATGAGAGAAAGGGGCAGAGACGCACAACCAGAATGGTGATTAACATCCAGTTTTCAGGCACCAGCGTCCTGGAAGGTTCCTGCTCCTCTTCAGCGCTCTTACCCAGCTCTTTCGCTTGGCAAAGGGTTACCCACGGAGCCCCCAGCAGCAGCTCCTTTCCTTCTGCTTCGCCTGATCGTTTCAATCTCCACCGCCGCTGCCACACTGCGCGCCCTGCTATCCACTCACCGCACAGCGAGGAGGCCTGCCGGAGACAGCGCTGGGGGAGGAGGATGGATTAAACGTACAGATTTTTTTGGGTACGGGAGAAAAACTTTGATGTTGGAACCGCACACACAGGAGTGAGAAGAAAGCAAAACAAGTTGTGGGTACAGCGGCTGGGAGGACGATTTCACCAGTCATGAAAATCACTCCCTTTCCAAAATCAGGGAGAAGACGCTCCCTGCTCCTCGAGCGATCCCCGAGAGCACTTCGGAATCTCTGGTTTTTGAGTCCACAGAAAAAGCAACGGCATGGGAAGCCCTGTTGGTTCACGCCTGGGGTGCAAATACCAAATGTGCCCCCCGCTGGAGAGGCTGGCGGGGACTCAGCGCAAAGAGGAGAGACAAACGCAGATCCAGGAAGAGCGAGGGGATGTGGAGCTGCTGCCTGCAAGAGCAGAGACGCGACTACCTCCGGGCAAAGTGACTGCTACAAAGTCTGTTCCCTCCTGCGCAGGGACAGACACATTGAAGGGCCTGAATGGACGTCAGCACCAGCTGAGCTCGCGGGGTGAGCGCCAGGGCTCCCCGCCCCGCAGGTTGTAGAGCGCAGAGGGCGATCTGCTCGCACGCATGAGACTGATTTCCAGGAGAAACAGCGCTGCGGGGTGTCAATCCCCAAGCCCATCATAGCAAACGGTGTACCGGTGGCATTTCTGCCGTGGGTGCATTTGCCAAATTGAACAGATCCAGAGTTGCGTGGAGAGGGGTCTGGCCACTCTGCGCACGCAGCCAGTATTGGGTCACCAAGGCGCTCATCACCTGGTTTTAAGGGAAATTACTTTCCTCTTTCACTATGGTTTGAGTCATCATTCTGATTCATTTTGCAAAATTAGTTGAAATCCACCTGACACCTTTTTCGTGAATGGGATTAGATTTTTCAATCTTGTAATTTCAATCAAGGTAATACTTAAAATTTCCCTTAGCCTACTTCCTAATTCGGTCAAAATAGATGGAACTATTCGAGTTGTTTAAATAATCCTTACTTTTTCTAGGTGATTTGTTTTTAAAAGTCACAAGGAAGTAGTAGTTCTTAAAGTAATATGTTACTATAAGCGGCATTTTCTAAGTTGCTTTCCCCCCCCACTATTTCCAGGTTGGAGGTGAGGAATTAAATTCAAACTTACAAATATGATTTTAGAAATATGATTTATTTCTTTATCCTGTGTAAAATGACCGATTCTGTTTCTGTTTTTTTTTCTTTCTTTTTTTCCGAAACAATGATATATCAGCTATTTGTTAAAAGGCATAAAGATTAAACCGAGGTGGAAACAGGATTCACATTCCCGCGTCTCTTTGCTAAATTTCCCTACGGAAAAAGGAAATTACCACCTGAACACACTTATTAAGTAAGTGTCCTGGCTCTGTTCTAGGCACTTTGAGACTTTTCATTGTCCGGAGCAGTGAAAGGGTAATAGAATGGGGAGTCTCAATATCAAAGGAATCTGTAGCTGTGAATGACAGATAATACTTACATTTCCACCCCATTGTGCAGTTTCAACCTAACCAAGGTAGATTCCTCTTGCTCACAATCTCTGGACGCTTTTATGTAAACTCCGCCAGAGAGCAGGCTCCATGTGTGTTCCATCTCTCAAACCCACCCTGCCGTCCTCCCTCTAGCGGCAGTCCAGGGGAAAGTGTGTGTGTGTGTGTGTGTGTGTGTGTGTGTGTGTGTGTGTGTGTGTGTGTGTGTGTGTGTTTCCGGTTGTGTATGGAAGGGTTGATCACTGAGAGAACCCACAATATCTCTCGGCTCTCCATAATCCACTCCTCCTCCTAGCTAGGGCCATTCATCTGGAAGATGCATTTTAAGTGCTACTTCTGGAGCTCAGTGCTCTTCCTCAGACGTTAGCCCTGAGCTGGGAGGGCCTGACCAAACATGATGGACAGGTAGTACTGAAAGGGCGTTAGAAACTTTGGAAATTGGTAACTGTGACAGCGTTTTCGCTCTTTGAAGAGAATATGCCCTGAGGGAAGTTGGGAGAGGGGAGAGGAGCTGAACATTGAAGGGCTTTAGAAAAGCACAAATAACGCAGACCAAATAAATTTTCTTCAAAGAAACAAATTTCCAGTGAAACTTGCTAAGAAGTCAGGGGGCAGATAATCTGTTTTGTTGATGCCTACACCCCTACTCCCGCTTGGTTCGTTGTCTTCCAAGGTTAGTGCTCCCTTAAAGTAGCTAGGGGCGGGGTATTTCATCACACAGTAAGAAGAGTGAAGGGGATGCCTGCCTCCCGGAGATCCCTGAAACCCTACCTTCCCTACCCATTCCCCGTCTCCATATATTTTGTCACTTTCTGGACCCCCTGTCACTTAAGGGATAATGACTTGTGGCCAGCATAGGAGAGTGTAACCATAGAATCTCAGACTTGTATTTCTCTCTCAGAGTGAAGGCACCGAGCAAGGGGCGAAAGGGACTGAAGTGGAATGTAGATATGCCCATGCCTCCCACTGGACAGTAGCAACGCGGAAAGGCACGCGGTGGGAAGCCGCTTCCTTGGCTGGAGCCTCTGGGTGCCAGGTGGGCTCAGGAGGCGTTTCGGAGATTAGTTCATTGAGATAATTTTGACATCGCAGGGGTCACCTCTACCCCTTAGCGATTGGGTCCTTTGAGGACCCAAAACCTAACCCCAGTGCTGCCCTTTGCAAGGTGGGCGAAGAAGGGCCCCCTCGGCGGATCGGATGCCCCCCTTCCCCGCAGTGTCAGTCCCGTGCCCACCGCATGTCCGGCCTCTGGGTACAAACCCGGGTCGCCACTGAGCCAATGAGCCGCTTTTTTCCAAGGAGGAACGACGCTCGCAAAGGCTGCAACGCTCCTGGGAGATTTTCTAGCCCACAATGTACTCCAACCCCCTGCGGTGTCACTGACTTGAAACGATGCAGAACGGGCTTTGTCCGAAGCTGCCAAGGAAGGGAACCCCTGGGCCCCCGGCCTCTGTATGCCCAGTGTCCACGGTGGGCTTGGTCAAGGTCTCCCGGGCAGAGACGAGCGCGCGGCCGGAGCCAGAGTGACCGGAGCTGTGGTCTTGGCGTCCGGAAGCACATGCTCACAGCTTTTCTGGTGGACTGAGTGAGTTGGCGCTGCGCTTCCCCGGTCTTACCCAAGAGAGCCATCCCTGCGAGCCCGGTGGGAGGGGAGGTCAAGTGCAGGACGAGGGCGCACAGGAAACTGCAGAGGGCGCCTTCGCTCGCTGGGTGCGCTGTTCTCTACGCCAGAGCTGCTAGCGCTGGGGAAGAACGCCAGGTGAAGCGAGGAACCTGGCACATCCTTACCCTGAGGCTTCCCCTCCTACATTTCCCTCATGGGAGAACCACTGTGCATCCCAAGGAGCTCCCTAGATCCTGGTTGTTCCTTTGAATTTGATCCAGATTCACCTGTACCCCCGCCCTGGGTTACAGGTTGCTTTAGAGAGAGTGGCACCGAGGAGCGGACACTAGCTAAAGTGACTTGAAAACTGGTTCCGTCAATCCAGGGCTCATAGAATCAGGTTTCCAAAACTGCGAGAAAACAAACTTACTCTTGAATAGTATGTCCAAAAGGATCAGCTTTCTCTCATTGTGCTTGTTATCAGTCAGAGCAAAGCTGCCTTCACTAATGCAAGGATGCCCTCCTTGTCTCCCCTCCTCAACCATTCCTCACCCCCCAGCTTGTCACAATAAGAAAAGTGATGTCAAAATCAAAGAAACATAATTTGTAGTATTGTATAGATTAACAACTGCTTTTGCTTCTACAGGCACATTCATACATTTTATTTACTTTCTGTCTTAAAATAGTGAAAATATCTTCGTGTGATACGTACAAATTGTAGAAGAGTTCCTCACAGGACATTTTGTCCAGTCCAAAAGTACCTGGAGATATGCCCAAAGGTCTTTGATATTTGGTCCTGTCCAAAATGTCCACACTTAAGATGTCCCTGGGTTCAAATAGACCACAATGTTTATTTCTAGTTTGGGTTTGCAGGATGAATACATAAAAGTACTCTGTTTCCTTGCTCCAGTAACTGCGGTATGGCTGTACTTCTAATAATAATCCTTCTTGCTTTGGTAGCCTACCAGGTAATGGTGCAAGGGGTAGGTGTTTTGGTTGAGGTTCGAATCTTGCAGGAGAGCAGGATTTATACAAACTTTGGACTAAATGTCTCCCTGACATTGTGGACAGGACCAAATATCGTGGGCCTTTTATTGTGAGATAAATGTCTCTCTAGACGTTTGAATGGGACCAAATATCCGTTAATGAAAGTTATATATTAATATTAATTAATTATATTAAATTGGTATGATGGTAAGTAGCACTGAATTTCCATTTATTATAACCTGCTTTTTAATGAAAACAATCAAAAGACAAGTCATTTCCTTAGCTCTAGAAAAAGTTCACCTATAATATTAATATTAAAATAAAAATACTACTAATTCATGGACTATGTAGATGCCTGACCACTGCGCTGTACACCTGAAGCTGAAGCTGAAGAATACTGAAGCTGAAGAATGTCAACTATTAATAAATATATACTATATTATATATAAAATTATATATATTATATATAGTATAATAATATAACATATATAGTATATATATATATAGCAACAGGATGTGCAGTACAGCATAGGGAATAGTCACTGGAATTGTAACAGCTATATAACATGTCAGAGGGGTAGTAAATTGACGGAGGGTGGTTATCACTTTGTGAGGGGTGTAAAGGTCTAACTATTACATTGTTTTGTACACCTGAAACTAATAAAAAAAAAAACTTTAAAATATTCATTTAAAAATGACTCATTTTATGTTTATTAATATTCTTATAGATTAAATTATAACTTTTGGTGATCCAGATAAAAAATGATAAAAATAAATCCCAAAAAGATTATTGGGGGAAATAGCAGGGAATTTGGAGGAAAAATTTAGGAAAATATTGTGTAATTGAATATTTACTTTGATTACATATATAATATATATATATATTTACAGAGCTGATATTTAATATAATTAACATTTATTTTTAATTACGATAAAAACACATTACATAAAATTTACCATTTTAACCATTTTTAAGTGCACAGTTGAGTAATGCTAAGATTATGTACATTTTTGTGCAACAGATTTCCAAAACTTTTTCATCTTGCAAAACTGAAACTCTGTACCCACTAACCATTTTCCCCTCTCTTTCTCTGTCTCCTTTGTCCAAGCACAGAAAAACAAACAAACAACAACAACAAAAATATGTAAAGATACAGCAGGAGGTAACCATTTACAAGCCCAGATGAGAGCTCCCAAACTGAACCAAAACAGCTGACACCTTGATCTTATACTTCTCAATCACCAGCTTTGTGAGAAACAGATTTCTGTTGTCTAAGCCACCCTTTCTGCGGAATTTTGTTATGGCAGCCTGAGCAGACTAATACATGTGCTAATTCTTTTTCAGTTTTTTGAGGAACTACCATACTGTTTTTCAATACTAACTGCACCATTTTACATTCCTACCAACAGAGCACAAGTGTTTCAATCTCTCCACATCCTTGCCCCCACTGGCTATTTTCAGTTTTATTGATAAATAGCCATTTTAGCCATGAGGTGATATCTCACTGTAGTTTTGCTTTGCCTTTCTCTGATACTTAGTGATGTTGAGTATCATTTCATACACTTGTGGGCCATTTTTATGTCATCTTTGGAGAAATGTCTGTTCAAACATTTTGCCCAATTTTTAGTCTGTTTTTTGTTTTCTGTTTTCGAGTTGTAGGAGTTCTCTATATTTTGTGAACTAAACCTTTATCAGACATAGGATTTGCAAGTATGTTCTCCCATTCTGTAAGTTTCCTTTCCACTCTGTTGATTGTCCTCGGATGCACAGTAGTTTCTAAGTTTGGTGTGTGTGTGTGTGTGTGTGTGTGTGTTATATTGAACTATTATTTTGCATAAATGATAGCTTTCATATTTTGGAAATTCACATATAACCACTGCGATTATCTTTGATATATTATTTTTTTCTGATAAGTCATGAGTCTTTCCTGCTTTATAATATTGTAAAAATTATTCTCTTGAATAACTTGCTCTAGATTTCAAAACATTATTCGATTGTGGCTTTTTTTTACTTATTATTGAACTATTGATGGTAATGATCTCAAACATTTTTAATTTTGAAAGTTTAATATATTTCACATATTGGAAAAGTAATATATTTGTAAAACGGGACATTTGATGCTTTTTTAAGTTACTATAAAATATTTTACAGATAAACTGAAATATTTACATTCATTTTAACTGTAATGAAAACTTCAACCAATCCAACCTAAAAAAAAAAAGCAGTGATTTATTTGATAAAGCAAAACAATTAAAATTTATGTGTATTGAACTATAGGCCTAAATAAACTTCCATTAGGGCACTGATTTGCATTATTTATGCTGCATTTATATATGAGGCTCATATTTTAACACTTTCAAATCCAAGTAGAATTAAGATGTTCTTGACTGGAAAGACTAGTGCTCATTATAATTATTTTAATCAGTGGTTTTATGTTTTGTTTCAAAAGTAGGAGATAATCATAAAACATGAATGATTAGATAAGATTTTAGGGCCTTAATTAATAAATAAGCATATTTTCATATATTTATGTATTGTATGATAAAGTTCAGTTGTGTTAAATGTATGTATATAATTCTAGGAGGATGTAAGAATATATTTATAAAATACATCAATTCACATTAAGTATGGGGCAATTTATTTAGTTTACTATTTTCTATTCAAGAGATCCAGGTAAGTATTGACTGAGGTATTAAATTGTATTTATGCGTTTATATGTTTAAAATAGTCAAATGGGGATTACATTTTGTTTAAGAAGACTTTATGTTCCCAATTTAAAAATAATACAGAGCTTTACCTATGTGTTAATCTATATATTTAGTCTTATGTAGGGACATACTTAGAGTGAACAGCATAGTGTTACTTTTCTGGTAAGAAGTTAAACAGGAAGCTATATGAGCAACCAAGGTCGTTGTCAGTGACACTTTTTAAAGTTCTCTATAGCAATTTGCACGTTATCTTTTTCTTTCCTACCTAGGGATGTAACTATTTTCTATTTGGAGAGCAGTCATGGATTTACCATCTCTACCAAAGCCCGGAATATTCTACTGAAAGACACTCAAATGTTCTCCATCCGTGCAAACCAATACAGATGCCATTACTAGAGCTATGTATAATCAAGAGGAATCATTATTGCAAATCATTTTGACAGCAATAACCATCTTAGACAAAAACAATTAAAAGGATACTCAACAATTAAAAGGATACTAGATACAGAGATTGTTTTTTGTAAGCATAATGTGCAGACAGAATATTATAAGCAAGTTACATTCTGCACACCTTGCATACTTAGGCGATCTGGTTCAGTAAGAATGAGCTGTATCAAATTAAAGGGGAAATACTTTCTTATTTATCAATAAGCGTCTCATGACAAAATTTATTATATCCTCTTTATAGTTATTGTATAAAGTGATGTTTAAGTCAATTTAAAAATGCTTGCTTCATTTATGCAATCATTTTCCTATTTGTTATTATCCTAATGTCCCAACATTAAAAATCCTCTCCAGTAATTATTATATATAAAAATAGCTAGATGAGGTGAACATTTAAAAAAAGTTATTCTTGCAGTCTAGCTTCTATTGTCTAGAGCTGATAAAATCACTTTAGGAAGGACAGTTTGTAAAATTAAGATTTTTCTCAGTGAGCTTGAGAAGCAATGATGTCTTTGAGTTTACTTAAAAGTTCCTATGGGATTGGAGCTAAGTTAACAAGGTTGTTAGGGGTGGGAAAAAAAAAAAGCCTTTAAAATTAGAAGAAACTATATTAATCTATGTGAATACATCTTACAGAATCTCTGTTTCAACTACACAATACATGGTAAATTTGACCAATAATTCTAGTGTAAGTTTTAAAATGAAAGAATTATTATTTCCTTTCTCTATTCCTGTTGCTTAAAAATATTGTCTGTCAGAATTCAATGAGAGCAATTGATTGGAAATCATACACCATATATTTATTCACAGGTAAATTCAGAAAAAAAATATTTCTTCATTAGTGAAAATGTGTATATTCTATAAATCTCATGTCTTACGATAATTTTTAAAAAGTACCTTGACAAGCCAAATATGTTCTTGAATATTTGAGCAGCTTGTGTTAAAATGCAGACTTTTTTTTTTCCTGCCATCTTCAGTGACTGTCATAGAAAACAGATGTAAACAGCATCTGCTTCCATGGCAGATGCCAGGACAGTGTTGGCATCCTTGAAATGTGCACAGGGTCTATCTGGACAGTGATTACCATTCTCTGAGCCCAGCCATGCTGTTCAGCTCTGTAGTCGGAGATATTGTTAACAATCGAATGTTTTATGAGTATCAATTTTGTCCACAGTACTAAACCATAAAAGTAATGTTAATGATATACTTCTCCAAATTATGTTTAAGCATTTCCCAAGTAGATTTACCCTAACTATATATAGCTAATCAGCAAATTATAAAAATGCAGGAGGAACAGATAAAAATATATATAATCTTAAGAATGTTTCTCCTGTTTTTATCCTCTAATTGTATTTATTATCAATAGCAGTATAATTAGCATCTATTGACTATTTCTTCTTTGTTGTGTTCTACTCTAAACTATTTACATAGATTACCAAATTATTTCCTAACAATAAATAAGCAAAGCTATGATGATTATCCTCTTTTTACAAATAAGGAAATTAAAGCTTTTAAAGGTCTAATATTGTGGACAAATTCTAAGAGCTAGAGCCAGGATGCTGATCCAAGTTTGGATTCAGGACATGATTGTGTAAAATACTCTTCCATCAAAGATGGCTACATCCTAATCCCTGGAAACTATAAATATGTAAAGTTACATGGCCAAGGGAGTTAAAGTTGCCGATAGAATTAAGGCTTCCAATCAGCTGACCTTAATATTGATATTATCCTGGATTATTGGGGTGGTCTTATAAGTGGAAAAGAAAGGCAGAAGGGGAGGTCAGAGGGATGCTATGTAAAATGAACTCAACCTTCCATTGTTGACTTGAAGATGGAAGATGAAGGAATTTGCCCAGGAATGGGGCAACATACAGACGTTGGAAAAGAAAAGGAAACATTCTCCCTAAGAGCCTCTAGAAATGAATGCACCATGTCAAACTTAATTTTAGTCCAATGAGATTGATGTCATACTTTTGATCAACAGAATGTAAAATTAAGGGGGAAAAAAAATGTGTGCTGTATTAAGCCACTAAGTGTATGGTTATTCATCACAGCAGCAGTTGGAAAGTAACACACTGATTCAGATGTTTTTGAATCAGAACCCACACTCTGAGTATCTGCAATTTTCTGTCAATGGCCACCTTTAGGGTAAGAAGAGGGTTCCCTATAAATACCAAATAAGAAGCCCTTTGGAGACAATAGAAACAATCCAGTGGAGGTTTGACACTGATTCACTTTCTCCTACACTAATGAATCTACATACAACGTGTAGAGGATATAGTTCAAAAGTACATTTACATGTACTTTGTGGTCACTTTACCAATAAAAAACCACTTAAAATATAATCAAATGGATATTTATTTATTTATCTAGTTAGTTAGCTGCCTTGTTTAAAAAAAAAAAAAAATAAGCACACAACCTAGCAAGCAAAACATACTTTCAAATTAAGGAAAGGTCATGGAAAATAATTCAATTAAGGATTCCGGAATGAAGTTAGTACATAAAGTGCATAAATCATATAAAATGCAGAAAAATCATCACAGATTTAAAAAGGGGGAGGGATCCTCTATATTTCTTATAAGAATCACACCTAACATGTAAGGGCAATAAAAGGTTAGAAATAAATAAATGAATTATACCCTGGTGAGGATGTAGAAAGTCTCTAGAATCATGTAACATACCTATCAAAAGAGGAAAAACCTAGATAGGCTGCAAATTCATTGTTTTAGGTAGCCCATCAGAAATCTGATGATGCAAATAAGTCTGGAAAAAAACTAAATTTCAAAAATAGATGAGCATTTCTTGGGAGAAATGAGTTCCACAGTTTGTTCCACATTTGGTGGAATGGGATTAAGAAAGACAAATATACCATAGAGGGTGATAAGAAGAAACACCTTAAATTTTATCAATTTTTTAACGTGACACCTGAGTGAGATGGTTGGATTAAAATCCAGAGGAGCCCACCAAATCTGATTTGAATGTACCTGCTAATTCCTTCCCATGTGCCATTTACCGAGGGGACAAAAACAGTGTGATAAAGGCTGAGGGAAGAGAAAATGTCCTGAAAAAGGTATCCCCACAGGATATAGGTTGTCTTAGTCCTTTTCCATTGCTATAACATAATAAACAGACAGGGTGGCTTATAAACGACAGAACTATATTTCTCACAGTTATGGAGACTGGAAGTTCAAGATCAAGGTGCCAGCATAGTTGAATGAAGATCCTCTTCTAGGTCTAAGACTTTCTTTTGTGTCTGCAAATAGTGGGAGGGGAAAAGATCTCTCTAGGGTCTTTTTTATAATGGTAGGAATCCCATCACTGAGGGCTCAGCCCTCATAACTTAGTCAGATACCAAAATCCCCATATCCTAATACAATCATTTGGGGCAGTGTGTTTTCAGCATATGAATTTTGGAGTAATGCAAGCATTCAGACTAGAGCAAGGGTCTTAATGAGCTTAGCATAGTGGCATGCTGAAGGATGGGTTTAGAACAGGACAGTGGAGAAATATCAAATAAGAGCTCAAGGCTTTCATTGAGTTAATAGTGGTATACTAAAAGCTAGGGACTTTCATCAGGTTATATTAGCAGCACACAAAATCTGGGAACAAGTCACCAAATTGGAAAAAAATTGTTTTCCTAGGTGCATTAGAGAAAAGAAAATAACCCCTCCCAGCTGCCCAAAAATCTAGACTGAAAAGTAGATTCTAGAACTCTGACATCTCACTAAATAGGCAGAAGACAGGTTATAGGAGATGATGAGCGAGAATTTCCCAGAGGTTGATGAAGCTCAGCAATCTCCAAGAAGCATAAGTACAAAGAAAACTACACTGAGATACAGTCAGTTTGCTGACAAAGAGAAAAACAACAATACACAATTAAGACTAACATCAACACAACAACTTAAAAGAATTCTGGGGAAAATTGAAAAAGATGCATTGCACTTATACAAATAACAATAAAAACCACAGCTTTTTTCTCATCAGAAAAAAAAAAAAATAGAAGAAAGAAGACAATGGAATTCTATATTTAAAGTCCTGATAAAAAAAGGTCCAACAAAATTCACTTAAAAAAATATTCAGTGTAAACAAAGATATTTCGGAGAGAAACAAGTTGCAGGAAATTGTATCCAGCAGTTTTGCACTAGAAGAAATACCAAAGTATTGATGGTAAATGATATCAATGCATACCCAACAATGCAGAGAAAAATTAAAACTACTGGAAAGGGTAACTATCTAAGTGAATACAAGAGAATATTTTATTACAGATTTGCTTTCCATTTCCTTAAAATATATGGAATATTTAATGAAAAATTAACAAAAATGTGTCATGAATGTCTAAAATATGGATATGTGAAATAGAAGATAAGAAATACAGGCAGGAGCAAATGGAACTTTACTGCTGTAAGGTTAATATTATTCTTATTACTAATGTTTTACTATTTTTAGCGCAAAATTTAGGAGAAGGTACAAAGATACCCCTGATACCCACTATGCCCACACACAGCCTCCCCATTACCAGCATTGTCCACCAGAGTGGTGCATTTGTTTCAACTGATGTCGCTGCATTGACATGCCATAATCACACACAGTCCACAGTTGACATTACTCTTGGTGTTGTCTATTCTATGGGTTTGGATAAATGTATAATGACATATAATCCATCACTATGGTATCACAGAGAGTCTTTTTACTGCTCTGAAAATCTTCTGTACTTCCTGGACTGATCAGATTACCTCTGGAACCACAGTCATGCTTGGTTGGAGCCAGTTAATGAGGCTGTTGCTGGGTTTGTAGCAGGGTCCGAGCTTGGCAGGTTTTTTTTTGTTTGTTTTTTTTTGTTTTTTTAACCAGGACCTCATTTCAGCATGGATCCTGTCTGGTCCCTGGGTGGATGGGCTGCCTCTAGTACCTTGTTTAGTAGGATGGCTCTGGCACTTGGGTCAACTTCAGGGTCCAGAGTTAGGTCCTTAGAGAGTGGGCCTATTCTTGGATTCCTGGACAGGTGTGCTCCTGCCAGGTCCCTGAGAGTGCTGTTTGGTCATTGGATAGGTCCCTGGGTGAACAGGTCTGGCCCTGAACTGTGGTTGAGAAGATCCAGAACTGAACCCCCAGGCTGTTTCAGGTTCCTCCACAAAAATTGAGGTCTGTACACCTGGTTCTGGATTCGTGGACGTGCACGTCTTCCACCAGGTCTCTGAGTAGACCAGACTAGTTCCTGACTGACTGGAGGGCTGGAGCTGAGTACGGAGCCATTCTAAGATCTCATGGAGGTGTAGCCAGAAATGTCTCTTGCTAAGTCCCCGTTGCAGCAGAACTGTTTACAGACAGCGGCTGGGAGGGGCTTGGAGTCAAGTATAAGGCCATTTCAGTATCTCCTGGTGCTCAGACGGGAGGAGTGTCTTCCGCTGGGACTACGGGCCTTCAGGGTTGCTGGAAGATTGTGACTGCGAGGAAGGTAGAGTTGCATATAGGGTCCTTTCAGGATCTGCAGCCTGACTGAGTTTGGCGGGCTTACTTTCAGGGGCTCCCAGATGGTGTGGAGATGGCTGGGGCAGGTTCATGGGCCACTTCAAGGTCTATATACCTGTTACCCAATGCTCCGGAGGGTGTGGCTCCTTCTGGGCTCTTGGTATATGGGGCTGGTGACAGAACACAGCCAAATGGGCTTGTACCCTAGTTCTCAGGGTCTGAAGTTGGGACCACAGTGGGCAAGTCAGCCACCTGCATGCAAACCTGACTTCTCAAAATGGCACCTTTTGGTCTTTGACTGCACTGAGGTTTCACAATCTCCTGATTCCCAAAGCTGCCAAACAGACACTTTTGTTTATGGGTGAATGCCAAATTACTGTGGTTCAGAGGGGGATATGAACAAGCAATATCTTATTTGGCCAACTTACTGATTTCACTCTTTTCTATCTGCACTTCAAAGTATGTATCAGTCAATCAGAATTTGACAAAAACCAGCATTCACGTCTTTTAGGTGGAAGGTCAATTCCTGATGTGTGGTAAACTAATTAAAATGATATCTCTCCTACGGCATGTGGTCTTCTTTTGGTGGTTCTTGTTTTTCTAATTCTGAATGTCAATGTTCAGCATATTTGATGGCTATACTCTTCACTTAAACAATACTAATTTATTTTTCATTCATATATACTCCTTTTAAATATTTATTATCTTTGTATCCATACTTTCATTCATCTCTCAGTCTTATTGCAACAAAAGAAGGACACTTCTGAACTTCTGCAGGTACAAAGACTTTTTGAAGAAGAGTTAAAGAATGTAATTTTCTTAGTGTAGTGAGCTATTTGCAATATTATAAAATGTTCAATATTTAAAGACCTGCAATTCAAAACTATTAAGATAAATTGAAGTGTTGTGACTTAAGTGCAAATTATAACTCTCAAAAGAATTACAATATAGGTTCTGCATGTCATTAATGAGGCACAGAGACTATAAATATTATGCAGTAATTAGATTAGTTAGTGGTACAACTGGTATCTGGTAACTGGTGATTTATTTTTGTATGTCAAGAACAAATTTCAATATAAATATAATACACAGCAATTACCATTTTATGATTATAAATAAGTCATATTTTTATGACTTGAAGCCTCACTTACCATTATTAAAAAGCCATTTCAAACTTCCAATCTCTCAGGAGTACTTTAGTATGGATTATTAAAACTTTCCAGTATAAGATAATTTTCGATTTACTCAAGGTGTAAGTTGTATAGCACTTTTATATTTTATGTAAAATTTAAATGTTGAGAAAATGTTTACTAATTGATAAGCTTATAAAATATAATTTTGACAAAACAAGGCATACTATAATTATGTGACAAGAAAAATATAAATATCTCTTAAAATTATAATAAAGCAAATATCATAACATTAAAATCTATAAAATGGTAATTTTATATAGTAGCAATAGAAACTGATACTAAATATTAAAGCATAGTATAACTATGATAATTAATTCTACCATTAAAAGTGTCTTATGCAGTAATATTCATGAAACATAAATTTAAAAAATATAATTTATTTCTTAATATATCAAAATTAAGCCTTCACAATTAAATGAATAAAATACTTCTGACCTAATTTCACTTTCAGTTTTTTACTATGAGAAAATAATGTTTGTAAAAGTTTTATGCACCAAGGAGTTTATCCCTTTATAGTTATAACTAGGATAAATGTGAAATTTAAAATTTATAACAAATGCCTATGGAAACAGGATAATGAATAATATAGGTAATCCAATAGCACCACATAAAAAAGCAAATATAAAATCATAAATTAGCATTAATTAAAGAAAAATTCTGATGGTTCTAAATTCACTGAAATTTCATTTATTAAATCATTAAATTCACTTAAATTAACTTGAGAATAATTTTACTTGCTTATAAGAGAAAAGATTATTTGAAAATTGTGTTAAGAAGCAAAAAAAAAAATGTGCTAAGTAGTCAGGTTGAGACAAGAAAAAACAATGTTAGCATTGAGTCAAAATTACTACATGCTTTTACTTAAAACAAATTGGTTAGTAAAATTATATAGGTTTCAAGCATACAATTATATAATACATCATCTATAAATTGCATTGTGCATTCACCACTCAGACTCAGTTCTCCTTCTGTCACTATATATTTGACATCCTTTACTCTCCTCTACCAATTCTCTCCCCCTTAGACTCTGGTAACCACTAAACTGTTGTCTCTGTTTATGAGTTTCTGTTTGTTTGGCATGTTCATTTGTTGCTTTCAGTTTTATATCCTACATATGTGTGAAGTCATATGGTTCTCAATCCTAAACAAAATACCAGCAAATCGAATATAAAAACACCTTAAACATCACAATCAAGATCAAGTGGGGTTCATCCCAGGAGCTGAAGGATGGTTCAACATATGCAAATTGATCAATGTGGTACACCACATAAACAAAATAAAGGATGAAAATCATGATTATAGCAATAGATGCAGAAAGAGCATTTGACAATATATAACATTCATTATGATTAAAACACTTAATAAAATGGATATAGAATGAAAGTACTTCAACATATTAAAAGCCATATGTGACAAACCCTCAGCTAATATCATGCTTAATGGTGAGAAACCAAATGCTTTTCCTCTAAGATAAGGAACAAGGCAGTAATGCCCTGTCACCACTGTCATTTAACAGAGTACTAGAAGTCCTAGCCATAGCAAGGGAAAGAAATAAAAGGCTTCCAAATTGGAAATGAAGACGTTAAATTGTCACTTTTTGCAGATGACATGATTCTTTACATAGAAACCCCAAAGACTCCACAGAAAATTATTAGAAACAATAAACAAATATAGTAAAGTTGCAGGATATAAAATCAATGTATAAAAAGACATTGTTTTCCTATGTAATAACTATGAAATTTCAGAAAAAGGAATAGAAGAAAAGCAATTCCTTTTGAAATTGCAACAGAAAGAATAAAATACCTAGGAATAACTTTAAAGAATGTGAATGACCTATACACTGAGAACTACAAGACATTATTAAAAGAAATTGAAGAAGACACACAGAAATGGAAAGATACTCCATGTTCACGGATTGGAAGAACAAACATAGTTCAAATGGACATATTACTCAAAACATTTAATTGCAATCCCCATCAAAATCCCAATGGCATTTTTAAAAGAAACAGAACAACAACAACAAAAATCATTGGATTTGTATGGAATCACAAAAGACCCTGAATAGCCAAAGCAATCCTGACAATAAAAAACAGTGGAGGCATCACAATCCCTGACTTCAATTTATACTACAAAGCAACAATAATCAAAACAATGTGGTATTGGCAGTAAAACAGACACACAGACCAATGGAACAGAACTGAGAACCCAGAAACAAACCCACATATATATATATGGGCAGATAATTTTCAACAAAGAAGCCAAAAACATACAATGGAGAAAAGAAAGGCTTTTCAAAAAATGATGCTGGGAAAATTGGAAAGTTCCATGCAAAAGAATAAAACAAAGACTGCTATATGTCACCATATACCAACATCACCTCAAAATGTATCAAAGACCTAAAAGTAAGACGTGAAACTATAAATTACATAGAAGAAAACTATGCTTTTAGAGAAAAGCAAAACTTAGGTACTTTTTCATTGTCAGGAAACACATTTAATATAAATATCATCACTGTTTTCCTAAAAGTAAGTGCATTTTACATGCCTCTTTCATGATTCTAATCTGGAGTTCAGGTATAGTGACTGTATAAGTTTAATTTTATACATATACATATACATACATATATAAATACATACATATATACATATATATATATACATATATATATATATATATATATATATATATATATATATATATATATATATCTTAGTTCTCAGAAAATGAGACCTAGCCGGACAATCAGCTCTAATGCTGATTAGACCAGGTCTAATACTGATAAGACCAGGTCTTATATTAATTTTTGCTCCAAAAGATGCATTAGAGATGACTGTCCGGCTAGGTCTTATTTTTGGGGAAACATGGTATATACACACACACACACACATATACACATACATAAACAAATATACATATAAACATAAACAAATATACATATAAACATATATATGTGTATATGTGTTTGTGTGAGTATATATATATAATATATACTATAATAAGGAATTGGCTCACCTGATTATGCAGGCTGAGAAGTCCCAAAATCTGAAGTAGGCAAGCTGGAGACCCAAAAGAGCTGATGGTGCACATTCCAATCTGAAAGCTAGCAGCCTCAGGATTCAAGAAGATCCATTATTTCAGTTTGAGTCTGAAGGCAGGAAAAGACCAAAGTTTCAGTTCAAGCCTGTCAGGCAGGAGGAAATTGCCCCTCACTCCTAGGAGGGTCAGGCTTTTTATTATTCAAGCTTTCAAATAATTGGATGGAGGATGTTCACATTAGGGAGGGAAATCTCCTTTACTTACTTGGCAGATTAAAACATATATATATATAATACTACAATATAACTTAAAATAAAATAAAATAAATATATATTTATTTTATTTTATTTTAAGTTATATTGTCACCATTTTTGACCAAAGCCTCACATTTTAATTTTGTTTTTGTAGTTTTGTAAATGTCCTTAATTTTTCAGCTTTAGTCTAAAATTCTCAATTTTATTCAATTCAAAAGGCTCCTTTTTGAAAACATTAAACCGTGTCCTATATAATCTTAGATTTTGTGTTTTTTTGATACATACACACATTAAAAATTACATGTGTAGTAATTTATCGTATATCATGGGTGTCAAAGAATGTATACACACTACTTGTATTCATCTTTTGTTATCGGTATATATTATCACAATTTTAATACAGTTTTGTCCTTTCTTAAAATGTGTATACATTTTTTTGGCACCCTCTGTATATACCTGAGGAATTATATACCTGATAAAATCAACAAAAAACTTAAAGAAAACCTCATAAACATAATGTTAGAACATTTTCAGATTGACCAAGATTAAATAACATGGAAGAAAGATTAAAAAAATAGTGGTTTTAAGACTCTGCATAATATCAATATTCATTGTATATAAATTATAAATTTACTATATGAATAAGAACTCATTTTTAACAAATGTTTGACTTAGAAAAAAAATTTAAATCCAAAATACATCCAGAAACATGAAGTTTATTTATCTTTTGCATTCATAAAATATTAATAAATTATTAAAGAATAATTATAGTCTGTGGCATAGTACCCTTTAGGAAAATAAATAGTGGCAAGAAATATGCATATCATATTTTTAAATCAGTATGTATTATATTTTTATGAGTTAATTTTTATAGTAGATTTAACTTATATCATGTGTTTAGTATTTTAATGGACTGTAAACTCTTTTCTGTTAAAAGAAAGACTTGTTAAAAATTATAAAGGAACAATTGCTATCTCTGTATGACTAATGTCTTTTACATTCCATTTGAGGTTTAGAGTTAGAGACAGTTTGATGAAGAAATGAGAACAAATTTTGACTTTCCCCATTTAACACTATACAACACATCACACTGTATTTAGAAAGGTAACATAGTCTCCATTTCAGTTAAAGTCCTATATATTTGATAATAAATAAAGGGCAAAGGGGCAAATTTTATAAATATTTGGAGAAGAGATTATAGAGAAGGGGCCTGGATGATATATCCCCAAGAGTAGGAAGGACAATCTAGGAGAGGGAACCATCAGTGATGAGCTCTTCAAATATGGACATCAATACTAGCTATTGTTGAGTTTAGGGCCTAAAACCTGAAGCGGGAAATTTAATATCTAAAATATGTGTTTTAATTCTCTAGAATGCACCTGATCAATTATGTAAAATAAGTAGGCTGATCCCCAATACTTTATCAGTAATTGAAGCTTGGCCAAATAGTGGTGAAGAAAATTGGTGAAGCATCTGAAAAATAGCTACAGGGTATAAACTATTGGAAAACACAGGTTTGCCGTGAGAAGTTAATAACCCTTTTATTTTTAGTTGTGACATGTTCACACCGACCATTACTACTGCCACGTTAGTGAATTATGACAGTTCTTTCATTACACTGTCAAAAGAGCCAGGTCATACCCCAATTTGAAATGAAACTTCTCCCTTAGATTAAAAGGAAATAAAATGATTTATTTCAGAAAAATGTACAGATCACGTTTTTAAAGACTGGGAAAAAGAAGATTTAAATATCAGGCAGGGTGTTATTGCTGTGATCACCACTGTCCTATAGATCTTTCTGTAACGGCACACGCACTGGTATGTTCACAAGTGGCCATTGAGCACTTGAAAAGTGGCTAGTACAACCACTAAGAAACAGAAATTTTTTTTAAAAAGTGTATATATATACACACTAGGCTAGTAGCTACCATATTGGTCAGAGCAGTTCTAACCAATGAAAGTGTTGAATTCTCTATGAATTTCAGTGTCTTTGACTACCAGGAAAAAGGATCACAAGGACTTCCCTCAGCCTTTAAGGTTACATCTGCTAAGACAACATCGCCCTCTACTGGAAATATTTCTGCCTGCTACATTGAGGTAGTGGCTGCTACCCAGGGAAAAACATACATTTGTTACCTGTTCTGTATAAGAAAATGTTGATTTTTATCAATAGTATTCTAAGGCATTGGTTATATGTGATTTTGTGATCTTGTCAAAGTCATTTGTGTATAGACAGGTAGTGAATACAATTTCTCAGCATAGATACTACCTCTTGTGAATGAGGCTTACCTTTGGGGAGTGTCATGGTAATTTGAACACTTTTTTTATTGTGAATTTAACCTCCTTATACTCTTACCTTTCATCTCTTCTTTTTTTTTATTTTTATTTTTTTATTTTCCTAAGCGAAAAAATTTCCTATGTTGCATTTATTCATAATGAGGATCATGCTTATTTTCTATAAAGTCTTATGTGAATTATTTTGTTCTTTGTTAGAATACTAAAATTTTATAAATAGAAAAGAAAACAAGGGTTATTGAAGAATCCTTACAGTTAACTAGGAGGCAATTTCTGAAGCTTGATGAATTGGCAATAATAAGACATGCAGGCTAACTAACTTTAAGCAATGAATAAAAGAATGCAATTAACATGCTAGAAAAAAATGTGTTTATTTCCCTGTTAATTGGTGCATTGAACTCTTTTGTAAAATTACATCTCCTAAAAACTTTTGTGTCTTAGACAATGAGAGGACTAGCTCTTTCATCATGAATTTATAAAGAACTAACATTTTTAGAGAGGAATGAAAATCTTAATCTTGCCCCAATACTTAAAGAAAAAAGAAAAGAAAATATAAAACTCAATATAAAATAAAATAAAATTTATTAAAATACAGATGGCAGCAATATTATGGGGTAATTACATTATGTAAATTTCTGTTTTAATAATGTAATTTTATACAAAAAGCTGAACATTAACAATCAGATTTTCTATTACGTTTGTTAGCGGAATATCAGATTTTAAATGTGTCATTTCAAATAACATACTGTTTACTGATGTGAACAATTGTCTAAATCTGTTGATTACATTTATTGTATATGCCATATCCAGCCTAAATTTCTAGATTTCGTAAACCACGCCTACATACATCACCATGAAAATGTTGTAAGTCTGTAAAAATTCTATGGCATGTGTTTGTATAACTTTTTTTCCAAAACACAAGTGTAGAAGAGGAACCCAATTAAAGTGAGCTTGTGCTCTAGTATTAACTTTCACCTCTGGTCTCTGTCGGTGACAACCAGAATACCAACTCAAGAACAGAGCTGTGTAGGAAAAATTCACAGCAGAAACCTCATGTCACATGCTTCCATTTTTACACCAGTTTAACATGAATAATATTTCAGCATCATGTTACCAATTTTGGTCTCTGTGTAAAGAATTGTTTGTATTAACAGAGACAAATTTCAACATAAATTGTCTAGTTCTTGCCTTTAGTTTTTTGCTAAAGTAAAAAAAATAAAAAGGTAACAAAAAGTTATTTTTCAAAATACCTAAAAGACTTGATACCTTTATGCTTCCTGCATAATTAAATCTATTGATTTGTCAAGAATATTGCAATTCTGTATTAAGTTGGTGCAAAAGTATTTGCGGGTTTTACAATTATTTTTAACCTTCTAAACTGCAATTACTTTTGCACCAGCCTAATACTGTTATATTATAATATTATTATAAGCCTTAAAATATATATATTCTATAACATATTATATGAAAATGTGTATAGTTGACTGGAGCAGCACCATGAGATTTAGGCAAGATATGGAAGCAACCCAAGTGCCTGCCAATAGATGATTGAATAAACAAGAGGTTGTACATACACACACACACACACACACACACACATATATATGCAGTGGAATATTACTCAGCCATAAAAAATGAAATTTTATCATTTGCGACAACATGAATGGACCTAGAGCGTATTAGGCTAAGTGAAATAAGGTAGACTGACAAAGAAAAATACCAGATGATCTCACTTGTATGTGGAATCTAAAGAACAAAAGAAACACAAACAAAACAGAAACAGACTCATAGATAAAGAGAACAAACTGATAGTTGCCAGAGGGGAAGGGGTTTGAGGAGCTGTGTGAAAAATGTGAAGGGATTAAGAAATACAAATTGGTAGTTAAAAACAGTCTCGGGATGTATATTCTCACAAAGTACAGCACAGAGACTACAGTCAACACTATTGCAACAACTATATATAATGCCAGGTGGGTACTATACAAATCAGGGGGATCACTGCATAAATTATATAAATAGCTAACCACTATTCTGTACACCTGAAACTAATACAATATTGAACGTCAACTGTAACAGAAAAAGAAATTGAAAAAATAATAGAAATCATTCTTCAGTACTAGGTGCAAAATAGCTATAAAATTATTAATTCTCTTAGGCATTTCATTTTTACCTGACTATTGCAACTTTTTATTACTAGGGAATATTTCTAGTAGGATTTGTCTAGCAACGTTTACTTTGACAACACACTTTCTTAAAGCCAATTCTCAGGGTCTTACTGTGTTGTCAGGGCACTGTAGTGTGGCTGTGGGTCAGTCCTTACGCAAAGGGCCTCACCAAATTATATCCCCTGAATTCTCAGAGAATCTTAGCACCATCCATTTCTTTTCTTTTATATGCATTTTGTAATCTGTCTTCTTCTTTCAGGATACTTAGGAGTATTGTTGCAATCAGTGGTTTTTGTTTTTGTTTTATTAAAGAAGAATGGACTTTTCAATCTGTTTGTTTTCAGCCCAGAAAAATAAGTTCTTAATCAGGGAAGGCCAAGTGGGTATAATTAAATATTTAAAATGGTGGGGATAGGGAAATATAAGGAAAATTCATGTTAATTGACATTTTAAAAAGTATCTAGAAAAAGATGACTTTTGTAAAATTTGGGCATTCACAGTCAGTCAAGAGTAACTTTGTTATTCATGACTCAGGACTCAGTGATAGAATATTAGGAAATCATAACATATAATTTAAGTAGAAAAAGGTTAAACATATTCTCAAAATTGCATACGTCTAGTGAACTCTCTGAGGTCAAGTACCCAAAGTGGTTTATTTTTACATCTCTCTCAGCACTTGGCAAAATGTTCTTGAAACTTTCTTTAACACAGATTTACAAAAACAGAAATGTATTCTGCAAAAAGACTGAACAATTACTCTCTAGATACCACTCAGAGGTGTACAACCTAGTGCAAATGGACTGGTTGTGCATTTTTTAAAAAACTACTTATGCCATTATACAAACACATTGTAACACAGAGACTCAAAAAAATAAATATTCATCTGAGTTTTGACTTAGAGCATAATTTTTTTCCATTTTAGATTTATTGAGATTTTTGTTTTGCTTTGCTTGAATTATTGGAAATAACAATTGGAAATTTCATATTGACTAAAAATTGACAATTTGATTCATAAAAATATTAAATATTTGATTTTGAGATAATTAAAGGTTCACATGCAGTTGTAAAAATAATACTGAGAGATCCCATGTACTCTTCACTGAGTTTTCTCCAGTAAACACCAAGATAATGAATGATATTGCTACAGTTATGTTTCAGGAAAATTCCATTGCCACTAGGGTCCTATATGTTGTGCTTCCTCCCTCATTTTTCTTGCTTTTCTTCCCTAACCTTGACAGCTACTAATTTGCTCTGCATTTCTATATTTTTTTCATTTAAAAATGTTAAAAACATTGAATAATTCAGTATGCAGTCTATTGGGATTGGCTTTTATTCAGTAAGCATAATTCTCCAGAGATCCATCCCGGTTGTGCTATGTATCGATAGTATATTCCTTATTAAACTACAGCTTATTTAAATATTCACTTATTGAAGACCATCTGAGTTGTTTCCAATTTTTAGATATTATGAATAAAGCTATTATGAACATTCATGTACAGGTCTCTGCGTAAACATTGATTTTCATGTCTCTGGGATAAAACAGCAAGAGTGCAATTGCTGGATTATATGACAGTTCCATGTTTAGTTGTCTTAAGAAATTTCTCAACTGTTTTCCGGAGTGGTTTGTTTGAGTAATCCTGTTTCTCTGTGTCCTCACCAATATTTGGTGTTGTAACAACTTTTTATTTTAGCCATTCTGATAGACAAGTAGTAATATTTCACACTGTATTTAATTTGCATTTCCCTTATGGCTAATACAGTTGAACATATTTTCATCTGCTTGTGTGACACCTGTATATATCCTCTTTGGTGAAATGTCTGTTCATGTGTTTTGACCATTTTTAATTAGTTAATTAATTATTTTCAGGTATACAAAACAACTTAATGATTAGACATTTACATCCCTCACAAAGAAATAACCCCACCAAGTCTACTACCCATCTAACACTGTGCATAGCTATTACAATAAGATTGACTACATTTCCTATGTTGCAATTTACATCCCATGCCTATATGTATACAACGTCTGACAATTAAGTTTGTGAACTTGTTGCAACGATGCCGCTAACCTTTTTTGATACCAGAAGGATTATTCATTATTAATTTGTACCAACTGGACAGTTAACCAAGTTTACTATCTGAAAGTGCTACAAAGGCTGCGTGAGAAAGTTAGACTACCTGAACTTTTCACCAACAATTCATGGCTCTTGCATAATGACAAAGCACCAACTCACACGGCACTGTGAGGGAGCTTTTAGCTACTAAACAAATAACTGTATTGGAACACCCACCTTACTCACCTGATCTGGCCCCGAATGACTTCTTTCTTTACACGAAGATAAAGGAACTATTGAAAGGAAGACATTTTGATGACATTCAGGACATCAAAGGTAACACAATGACAGCTCTGATGGCCATTCCAGAAAAAGAGTTCCAAAATTGTTTTGAAGGGTAGACTAGGAGCTGGCATCAGTGCATAGCTTCCCAAGGGGAGTACTTCGAAGGTGCTTGTAGTGATATTGAACAATGGGGTATGTATCATTTTTTTCTAGGATGAGTTTGCGAACTTAATTGTCAGACCTCATACATATGCTTTATTCCAAATCTTGGGTAAGCATTATGTCTTTCACCATTAAGTGTAAGTCTGGCTGTAGTTTGTTTTTGTTTTCTTTTCATGAGTTTTACTAAGTTGAGAAAGTTACTCTCTATTCTTATTTTTCTGAGTTTTTATAATGATTGGTGAATAATTTTCATAGTTTTTGCTCAATATAATCATATGATTTTTCTTCTTAAGTCTGTTGATACAATAGATTGCATGTCACTTTTAGATAAGTGAATCTATTGCTTTAAAAACAAATTTAACAAACTTATTACATATGATATGGGTGTTTGTTCAGCTGTACAATTAGCATAGAAATCTGAGAAGAGACCTCTTTCCTACAAATTAAACCTATTGCAAAGAAATTTAATTATAGTTGTTCTAATCCTTTCCCTTGAAAACATTTTATTCCTTGTATTGTTATGCCATTATCCAAACTTCTAAAATAGGTACCTTCTAACTTCTTTTGAGGTCTCAGGACTATAGCCACAAAAAATAATTTCTGATTTTCTTTAACTATGTTTGAGAGTCACAATTCTGTTACTAGTATCAATAGCTAGCTGATTGTTCATTGCTTTGGGGTGGAACACTGAGCTTCATTTGCCATTAGTCTCAAAGTATAGGACAGGCTTGTAACAGTTACAAAAGCAGTTATTCTTGAAAGCTATATGCCAGTCTTCCTGCCCAGATGTACCGCCACATGACAAGCACCAACCCACTGACCCCACTCCCCACCTCCTACCCCTCCGCAGGAAACTCCAGGAAATTCCATGACTCACATCCCAGGCCCCACTGGACATTTGACTCCTAAGACAGAGTTTTCTTTTTATTTCCCAGGATTAGTGGACATGACAGATGTGCTCATTTTGTCTATGAGGCCTATGACCAGAGACCAGGGAATAGACTGCTGTGAAACTATATATATATATATATATATATATATATATATATATATTTATCTGTGCCCCTTATTCCTGCTAATATTTGCTTTTGGACTCCAGTTTCTGACACAGAGTACCTAAAACCCTTGTATTTTCCTGGGTGATTGGACCATCTTTTGTTCTAATGAGGTGACACTTAGTGGGCTTCAGATGGGCGCTGGTCACTCCAAAGATCAAGCCATGATTAGAAGCTGGTACTTTTCAGCCCAAGTCCCTATCCTCTGAAGAGAGAAGGGCTGGAAATGAGTTTATAAACAATCACGCCTATGTAAATCTCCCTCAAGTGTGGGATTCAGGTAGGTTCCACGTTAGTGAACACATCCACTTGCTGGGAAGGTGGCACACCCCAACTCCCAGGAGACAACAGAAGCTTCTGTTCTCAGTACTCTTCAGGACCTTGCCCTATGTACCTCTTCATCTGTATGATCATTTGTGTCCTTTAAAATATATTTTATAGTAAATATAATAAATAAACTATTGCCTGGGTTCCATGAGCCACTCTTGCAAATTATAGAATCTCAGGAAGAGGTCATAGAAACCCTGATTTATAGCTTTATAGCTTCTCAGTCAGACATCACAGCCTGGACTTTCTAGAAAGCTGGAATTTGGGCTGATGTCTGAAGTGGGGTGCAGTCTTGTGGGACTGAGACCTTAATCTGTGCGGTCTGCCTTAACTTCAGGTAAATAGTGTCACAACTGAATTGAAGTGTAGGACACCCAGATGGTGTTAGAGAATTGGCTGATATGGGAAGAACAACAACAACAAAAACAGACCTCTGGTGTCAGAAGTATTTTCAGTGTGAGAGTAAAGAAAAACACAATAAGTTTCCCCTATACAATAAAGGAAGTTTAAATATCAATGAGGAAATTTTCATTAGAAATCTGAAGAGAAACTTTGTGCTAAATATTGGTTGATTAGTGAGATTATTTCCAGAGGTAACTTAAAAAAATATAATATGAATAAAATAAACTTGTAGCTCTGGTTAAATATATTTTCATACAGAATGTCAAAAGTGTCAATTAGCTTCTTTTTGCTACATTTGAAGTTGTTCCAATTTCAAATACTGTTCAGTTTTTAATCTAATTTGTATAACTATGTCCACACTAGAACTTTCTGAGTCGAGAAAATCAAACTATTTCTCTTCTTAATATTTCTAGTTGTCAACATATTCTCAAAGCAAGAGATAGCCATATGGAAAAGAGCAAATCCAGGTTGCTTTTAGTAAAATTTGGTCCTCAGGTCAAGACCAATTACGGGAGAAGCTATAAGACCCTTTGTTAAGACTTCAGGATGACTTAAAATAATATCTCATAAACACTCTTATAAAAAAAGGACTTTAAATGACTTGTGAAATGATTTTCAGAAATAATTGTTCAGCTTCCATATAATACATGCTTTGATTAAACATCTGTGAGGTTAAGGATTGCCTAATTACAGTTTTCATAAAAGAAAATCTTATAAAAACCTTATATAAATATATTTTTTACTTAAGCTCACTTGAGTGGATTTCTGCTCTATGAAAAGAAACATGTACTATGTCATTGATTTACAATATTTATATAAAAAGATAAGTAAAGAAAAACTTTGTGAATAAAAAAGTCAAACTTTCATTTCAATAAAACAAAATCATTAATAAATAAGCACTGCTGAAAAATAATAGCTTACCTGCTTGAAAAATGTATTGTAACATATCTTGTATCTTTCTCAGATTCTTTTGCCTACAAATTGTATATGAAATTGTCATGCCACATCTCTCCCTAAACCAATATCACCACTTAAAGAAGTGTTAGCTGCCATTTGTAGTGGACGTTCTTTATTGCCTACTATGCATCCACTTTCCCCTTCCAACTTCCTTATAGAAGTTCAAAATTCATTACAGTTTGCATTCTCCTTCACTTTGCTATGCATTTGATAGAAGCTGCACTCAGCTCCTTGAATATGCCTCTCCCTTTTGTCTGTGGCTGGTTTGGCACAGGCCTTTGGCTCAACTTTAGATAATAATCAGAGGAAGTCTGCTGAGGGTGGTTTGGAGAAGACTATAAGAAAACAAAGTTTCTTCTTTCTTTGGAGAGTTTTCAAATTTGAATTAAGGCAGTAATATGTCTGAATCTCTTGCATCCAGGAGAGTAACTGCTTGGAGGACAATGCTGATACACAAAAAAAATAGCAATGAACAAAATAGAAGCCCCTGAGATTTTTATGTTTTTAAATTCTGGATTAATTTAGACTGGCAGGGACTTACCTCCCAATGCCTAGATAATATAAGAAAACGCATTCTCTTATTTTTTTTAAAAAGAACATTTGAACTGGCTTTTTGTTATTTGTACCTTAATATCCCTAATGATCACGAGTACTAACCAAAATGTCTTATATGATTTGAAGAGTTGTCTTGAATTATTAACAGTTTATTTTATCTGAGGAGCAGTGAGGAAACGGAGAAGAAAATTCTCACAGTGCTATATTGTAGTTCAGATGGCTTCACTCACTCTTTCCAATGATTTGAATTGCATTCATAAATTTTCTGCCTCGCACAAGAACTAGGAAGTCAATTTTCAAATCTCCATAATTTTTCAGTTATTCACATAGCAATTCCAAATTAGTAATTATATCTTGAACTATTATTTGTTAATGTGTTATAAAATTTTTAACATTTAAAATTTGGTAATAATGTCTACTCCAGATAAGGTGTCAGCTTTCAATTTTTAATAGTTGCTTAGAAAAACAAAGCTCCATTATTCTTGAATTTTGTATCTGTGAATTTACCTGTAGCTAAAAAAAAAAAAAAAAAAAAAAAAAAAAAAAAAGAAGTGGGCCTAAATTCCTAAATTACTAGCCCAAATGGCATGCCTTTTTTATGGGGAAACTGACCTTAAAATGGTTCCCTGCCACATGGAACCGACCTAAATTGGTGGCCCCAGCGGAGAGAGAAGTCCCCAGCCTAAGCCCTAGCCTACTTCCTCATAACCCCCTCCAAGCCACACCTTGAGCCAATCACCAGACGACACCTACCCCTTCTCCAACTCAAGGAAGTCCCCAACCGATAAAAACCTGCACAAAATCTTGCTAGGGGCTCAGTCTTTTGGGAAGGATCCCGCTGAGCCCACCGGCATAATAAAGCTGACTCTCCTAACTCTCTGAGTGCCGCTTGGGTTCTTTCTGGTCTTGGACTCTGCAACATTTTCACACGACTCCTGTTTCAAATCAAGGTGAAGTATGCTGGAATTATATCAATTACATGTAAATTAACTTTTAAAGAATTAATTCTAAATGCATTTTTAAAATCATTTGTTTAATGAATGGAACTGAAAAAACATTATCTCCATACTTTATAATCTTCTCACAGGGTAGAAATATGTCCCTTTTCAATAGTAAAGTAATGCAATAGTTTTAAAAAAAAAGTAGACTAACTGAATATTATAAATTATCTCAGTTTAATATTATATCCCTCAATATTATTTCCTAAAATTTTAACAAGATTTTTAGAAACAAAGAGTATCATATCTTCATGTCTTTATGTTTCAGTTACCAAATGTCTTAGGCAACCACATGACAAATATGCAATTTTATAACTAACATCCATATATATATATATATATATATATATATATATATATATATATATATATATGTATGCAAACTACATGGTTGATAATCAAATCAGACTCCATCCTCTATTTTTTTCTTGCATCTTATTTCACAAAGCAATTGGCATTCTGGAAAATAACCTTCATTGTATATACTAAGACTATATAAAATGAATTATTATTGTAACTAAGTGTGCACTGTGAAATGTCTTAGTAAAACACTAGCTTGCATGCCATATTCTTGTCCTGCTTAACAACTGCAATAAAATAGAAATGATAGGGCTCTAAAGAACAGTGTAGAATTAGAAATAGAAATTACTGTACATTTAATATGATGTACTGTAGCTAGCTGACAGTAATCTTAAGAAGAGTTACACTAGAGATATAAAATATATGTTGCTATCTATTAACAATCAGATTCTCAAAGGTATTTATCTCGTATCTACATTTGAATGATACTTTTAAAAGGCTCTTATTGCAATTAACAGAACATTGAAATCCCATTTGAAAAGAAATTCAATGCTAAATGAAACTATCAATAAAATTCAACTGAGACAACATACTGAGGAAATGCAGGAAATCTGAATGGTTTTGAAAGTCTGATTGTGAAGGACAAATTAAGTTCAACTGGGAAGATATAACATCTGATACTGACATTTAGAAAATTATTCAAGTTTTGGCCATTGGTTCAATAGGTGAATAACATGCCTTTGTGTATATCTACTCCCACGTGATGAGTAGGATATATCACTGCATTTAAATTCTTAAGCACTCATATGTGGTCCATATATGCTATATTGCCAGTGAAAAATCTAAATTCATATTTCATCATTTAGAACTCTTTCAGGTAAATATGTCAGAGGTCCTAATCTAAATAACATAGGGCTAAGGTTGGTGGCGGGGGTGGGGGTGGGGTGGGGGGGTGAGCTTTTGGCTAAATAAATTCAAGAAATTGAACAAATCAACAAAAAAACAGGAGGAAGCTGGACCAAAACAATTTAGATTTCAAACACTGACTGGTTTATCTAATATGCTTTTTTCTACTTGTGTTGGTTTTATTATTTTTCACATCTTTTTCCTATATGATAGAAAACTTGGCAAACACTGGTTTCAAAGGCTCTACTTTGTATCTTAAGCCTTTTCTGATTTCAAATTTTATGATCCCAGGTAAAGTTTCTAGTTAGCCCAGTTTGGGTTCAGGTGTACCATGTGACTAGAATTGAATAATGAAAGGATGAAGTTATATCATGGGCAAAACTGTTTGGAGTAGGGCAAGATTTATGAAGAACGGCAAGTTTTATGTTGCTCTCAGAAGAAGGAAGAATAAGCAGAGCAAATAATTGTTGCCTAATACTCACTGTTATAATTGCATGTGTAATATACACCGTGTTTCCCCAAAAATAAGCCTAATTGGACAATCAGCTCTACTGTGTCTTTCAGAGCAAAAGTTAATGTAAGACTTGGTCTATATTATACTTATATTATATTATATTATATTATATTATATTATATTATATTATATTATACTAGGTCTTATAGTAAAATAAGACTGGGTCTTATATTAATTTTTATTCCAAAAGACGCATTATAGCTGATTGTCCAGCTAGGTCTTATTTTAGGGGAAACACCTATAAACTATCCCGACGTCTCAGTTTAGTTTAATTATTTCATCTATTGATAATATTAGTTATTGAAAAGCTATGCTAAACACCTGGGATTCCACAGTGAAGAACACTGACAGCTTCTTTGCCCTCAAATAATGTATAATTCAGTGTGGACATAGCTACATTACAGGTTAACAAACAAATACAAAAACTATGAATAGTCATAGATATCATGTGTGAAATAAACAAGGGATTGAGATGGAGAATGATAGAGAGTAGCTATTTTAAGTAAATTGGTCAGTAAAGAATTTTCTGAGTAACCATTCTAATCAGAAAAAAAATATATAATAATATAGTATGTGCAGTTTCTGAGTTGGGAAAACTTGTTCAAACAAACTAGTGGTCTGTAATTAGTGCAGTGAAGAGTGGTTTTAGTTTAGGTTGAAGAAATAATCAGATTACACAGAAACTCAAAGGCCTAGAATATCAATATTATTATAAATGCACTCCGATGTCTTTGAGGCATTTCAAGCTAGGGAGCAACATGGTGTCATTTATATTTTTAAAAGACTCACTCTGGCTGTTATGTGGAAAATGATTTTGGGTGACGGATGAAAAACATATTTGGATGTGGGGGTTGTGAGAAATGAAGAATCTAGGACAATTCTGTGTTTTGGGGATTGAGTAGAAATAATTTCAAAGTAGAAAAGTGTAATATCTGCATCTGGATTCATTTTTCTGCATGTAGATGTCTTTGTGGACAGTAACATACCGATTCTAAATTTTATATGGAAAGGCAAAAGACCCAGAATAACACACACAATTCTGAAGGACAAAGTTGGCTGACTGACACTATTCAACTTCAAGACTTACTATAAAGCTACTATAAAGTAATCAAGAAAGCGTGGTATTGGTGAAATAATAGACAATTAGATCAATAAAACAGAACAAAGAGCCTACAAACAGGCTATATGAATAAACGTATATTTGACAAAGGATCTGAGGCAATTCAACAAAGAAAAGGTAGTCTTTTCCAATAATGGTCATGTATCTATAGTCTCCAGTTAAAATCGAAGAGCTGCTAATATTATTATGAATGTTCCTAACATTAGGAAGGAATTTTTGAAATTCTGCATGGTTCATGTTTTCTGCACTGATTTTTACAGACCAATGAAAACAATTCTTGAATATTCCAGAAAAAATTACATACCAGAAAAATAATTTTAAACTCCACTGGATACAGAACCAAATAGTAATTAACAAAAAAGCACCTTATTATTTCAATAGTGCTTTCTTGTATGAATGATTTACTCTCAAAAATGCTCTCAATAAAACAGCAAGATTATCTTTGGTTTATTAAAACCATCTTTTAAATGAATATTTAATGGAATATGGAAATGGTCATAATGCAATAGTAAATTCTAAAAACAGTCGATTCATTTTGTCAATATTAAAGCAACTCTCTTTTGCACACACACGCGCATGTTGATATTTTTTAATTTTCTTTTTTTTCAATTTTTTTAAGGGGAAGGAAATATGCTCATATTTTTTAAATGCTTCCCCTGCATGGCGAATTTTAGTTTCGTGTCATGTCACTCTAGATTCTCTAATTTTGCTCTATATTAGAGGGCTTAACCTGGGGATTCTGAGGGAATCCTCTGTATAATCAGGAGTGTGTCTCCTACTGGCAACAACACTTTAATTTTGTTTCAGGTGTTAAATTTATCTTTGCATGCAATCAATCATAGAAGAAAACTAGTTATTTAGAGGATAGTTTTAATTTTGTTCCTATTCTTTGATTCAGGTCAAAAGAAAATATCCCCTTCAGCATAGCTGAAGATTAATTGCAATGTTTTCATCTTGTTAATTCAAAGGCAATCTGAGGAGAGGCTGAGTGCTGATCTGGAGTCAAAATTCCTACAAAGTTCTTAGTCTTATTATTCTAATCACATTAAAGAAAATTAAGGTTAACTGAGAAATGCTGAATAATTCCTTTAATAATATCAGTGTTTATTATGTAACGCTTTCTCATTTAAATAAAAAATGCTTCCCCAAATGAGTATATATTTTACAATATTATTTTCCAGGTAGCTTGGTTTATTATAATATGTTAAAGTACTTGTTTCACAATTTTAGAGACTTTATAGTAAATACTTAAAAAGAAGGTTGTTTGGTTGCAGTATAAACTTTTGTTTCTGTATTATCACATTGTGCAAATGTTATAATTGGATGACTATCAATTATTTAGGTTAAATGCATCAATAAATTATTTTAATATAAGTACTGTCTGCAAAATTTTGGATTTCCACACTATACAAATATTATACTCTAACATTGTAGTAATGTCTTTGCAAAATAGCATCTAGAAAAAAGTATATGCTGACACAAATGTTTAATTTTTTTTCAAATATCTGTCATATTTACATATTTTTATAAATTCAAACATTATTACTGATTTAAACATGTGAAAGCATATATCTGAGGGCCAGAGAAGCAAATATAGTTTAGGTACCTTATTTTGACATAGATTAGAAGTATGCAATGTTTTGATGAACAAGGGATAGGAAAAAAGGTCATGGTTTAAATACCATGGATACTAAGGAAAAAAAAGTTATATCCTGATGTATTATAAACCTATTCAGTCTAAATTTATCATCCAATTGTCATGACAACACGACTTTTGCCTACTGGGAAAAATTGGAAAAAGAAAAAAAAAATCTAACTTCCAGGCAAAATGTTGCTCAATGACATGTAGCAGACATTTCACCCTGTTTTAATCAACTTTAAGTATTATTTAAGTTATTTTCATCATAGCTGCCTAACTCAAAGAAGAGTAGGATTAATTCCAAATTTTCTAGAGCATTAAAATGATTTTCCTAGTTTTGTATATCATGTGAACATTTATATTTTTATCTAAAAATGAAACCATTAAGTATTTCCAGAAATAAGTTTGTCTAAATTAAACAGTTAAATTAGTTAAACCTATCTTACAAATATGTAGTGGGGAAAAAAATGGTATTTATACATTTTAAAATTAGAATTGAAATCGAGTGTAGATGAAACTTTTTTTTAAAAAAAATGCATTTCTTTTATAACATCTTACTTTTACCACAAAGAAAAGACATCATTGGGCCAGTCTTTTCGTTTATGTAACATCTCTATTAAACATTGAAGATATTCAATTGTTAATTTTCTTTACTGTTTGAGTCATTGTGCCACCCAATGAATTTTTATTTTTGCTTTTTTTAAATATTTTCCCCATGAAATGAGTAACCTTTGTTGTTACCTGACTTCCCTCCACTATTTTTCCCTCTATTTGACTATATTAATTATTAGGTTTATTGTCACACATGGCTGATGCTGTCTTATGGTAGAAAGGCCTATCATTATGTAAATGATTTCCAGGTCCTGCCTTATTACCCACAGGAATGAGTGATGGCTACTACATTATAAAGCATCTACTCCTTAACCATTTTTATTATTTTCCTGACACCAGAGGCCTCCAGGTTTGCATCCAATCCATGAGGTAACACCATACAAATGATTGAGGAAAATGAGTAAAAAAGAAAAGAAAAGAAAAAAAATCCTGGAGTTTTCAGATAGAGTCTCTAAGAATGACTACATGCCTTTCATTCTACAGTGTGGGGATCTCAAATTTATTTAAATATTTCAGCTGGGGTTCCATTCTGGGTATAGATTCATGCTCACTAACTCATCGTAGAATAGTTTCATATATAGAAACATAGTTTATACTTTACAATGGGATTATGGAAATTTGAAAACTTAGTCTAGAATTCAACCTTCTAGGACAAGATTCAGTAAAACTTGGAGTCTGATTACAGCATCTAAAATTTGTTTGACCAGCAGAGAACATTCATTAGAGCTAATGTGTTGGACAATGAGATTTTAATCAAAGTTTTTCTGATCTTCAAAACATTGCATACTCCATTATGCCACATTTTTCTCTCTTTAAAACAAGATTAAGAGTTGGTAGGTTATACTACCAGCCTTCTTGTACACTAACAGTAAAGCATGCCAGACTTTATTCAGGCCATGAAAGGACAACTGATCCACTAAAAGTAATACTATTAAAGAGAAATGAATAATCATGTCTTTTCCAAAGAACCTCTCCTTTAAAAAACATCAGTTAAACAATGCTACAGACGTATTTTCAATATCCCAGACCCGTTCTTCAATATCCCTCTAAACTCCATAAAAACGGCACTTCACCTTTTATAACTTATTGACAATCTATTTTCTAAAATTATATAAATTATTTACATTAGAGATCTCTGACCATGTGTGTGTGTGTGTGTGTGTGTGTGTGTATACATACATATATATGGTCAGAAAACTCTAATGTAAATAATTATATATATATATATATATATATATATATATATATATATATATATATATTTTTTTTTTTTGATGGGGCGGTCATATTCATCTCTCATTATCAACATATTTATAAACATTCTCCTAGTTTTCAGATGGTTAATCCTACTCCTGAATCATATACCAGAAGCTCCAACTATCAGTATTTCTGGCAATGTAGTCCATGTAGAGCTCGTGGTACTCCCACATAGCTCTACCATCTAAAACTATTATCTCCTTACAATTTTACTCTAAATCCTAATGATCATTCTCGTGCTTTCGTCTTGAAGTTCAGAGACATATTATAAAATTCCTCATGGACAGCTTTACCCAGAGATGTTGCAAAAATTCAAATTTAAATTTTCGAAACCAAATTTATCTTCTTTTATTCTATTAATCCCAACTTTCATATTTATTTTAAGATTTTATCTGTACTGCATGTACAAAGAAATATACAAATTCATTCTAGTTCTTCCTGTCATCTTTTATATTTGACTAGCATTTGATTTTTTACAATTCTATCAATCTTTTCACTCTCCTTTAAATCAAGCTGCAATCACCATGTTTCAGAAACTCATTCACATTCTAGAATACCATAGTACTATTATGCTCCAGATTTTCCTAGTCCAGCTTTGCTCTTCAAAAGAAGCAGTAAGAGCCACAGTAATTATACTAGCAAATAACAGCTCACCTAATAATAATTCTGAATTTTAATGCTCTCTGTGACAATCACTCAGCCTCTTAACTTCTAATCCCAGTATTCTATCCTCTCCGTACTATGGAATAGGATTTTTTTCCTAAATTACTTGGCATTATTCATCTTCAAACAGTAAATTACAATAAATCTAGATGATTTTCAGTTTTTAAATATCTATTCCATAGTTACTATATTCTGTGACTTTGTTGACACATCTCTTTTTGCTCTTTTCTAGGTGACTATTCTTACAAATTTTTATTGCCTACAAATAAATTCAGGTCCTCAAAGTATTAATGATCCATATCTCTACTGAACTGTAATCTTTCCACTGTTACAATTCAAATGGAAAATATTTCCATTTTATGAATTCAGATCTGAAGTTAACATTTGTTGTTTATAGTCTCCTCATAAATAATTGTTTGATTAACCTTCCCTGACTTCTTTTTAAAGACCATAAATCCAACTGATATAGCTTTATTTTTATCAAAAGAAATATTTTGTAAATAATTAAAGGAACATAATCCTCAAGGAAATGGATTAATGTATTTCAAAGATTAGGAGGAGTTTTATTAAGTTGTCAAGATAAGGAATCACAATTACTTGAAAGAGAATGAAAAGTATACAAGTACTTTGGAATTTCCAGGTTTCATGTATAATTATAAAACCTTAAATTGCTATAGAATTATAAAGGTAATATCTAAGCAATAATCCTAAGGAATTATTATTTGTTACCACATTGAGTTTGCCCATCGAGTAATGCAAAGAATGCAGGTAGAAGATCATATGATAATTTTACTTATCTAGGCCCAAGACTTCCATTTTTATTCCTCCTAAACATTTATAAATCCATATTCCAGAGAGGTAGCAAATAAGCTAACTTTAATTATAACCTCAATAAAGTCATTGTTTCTACTTAAAAGTTTCATTTTTTTACTGTGTTAAAAATAACTGCTTTGAAAAATCAAAACTCACATTTATATTTGACTGATTTATTTCTTTATATGTTTCAATGTACATGGTGACAGCTGTCATGAGCCTATTTAATACGGTTAAGGTATCACCAGGAGGCTGGGGTATGACTAATACTGCAATGCTCCGTTTAGTATACTTTTGTACTCATGTATTCTTAAACTGGGCATAAATTAATTTATGCTAATACGACATTTAAAAAGAAAATCTAGTTTTGAATACACACAAACATACACACAAACACACACCAACTACAAAAATTAGGTATCTTCTTTCACTCAACTCTAAACAGAACCTACAGTGAACTTCAATTGAGTAAAAATTCCTTCCATGTACAACGCCATCTCTGGCTTTAGCTTGTCAGGGTCTTAACAAATTTGGAGTCAAATTTCTCTTAAATGACTTACTTCCCTTGCTACTCCATATAAGATATATGACTATTTGCAATTTACTCTGAAAGAATGGAGGATAATCTCTTGAAAATTTAATCTTCAATAGAATTTTACTCATTCTTAGGTCTTCTATAGAGCCTTAAACAACTCATATAAGTTACAATTTGGTGATGTTTTGTTTCATACAATCTCATTTTCACCAGGGAAGAAAATTAGGTAGGATTTCTAATCCTGCAGATCTTAATAGTCAAGATTTTGTTTTTCCACAAATTAAAAACATTTGTGAAGTAAAGTTCTAGATTTAAAACTTCCATTTCTATTTATTCGCTTTAGATAAACCCCAACATGTTAAACATAAACTTGACTTAGGACACTCTCTATATAAACAAAACAATTTTAAATAAATATATTATATACCTTAAATTGGAATTATTACCTTGTGACACCATCTATAAGCCTATTAAAAATTCAATAGTTAGGCATGAAATCCCCAAATTTAAATGTACAAGAAAATTATCAAAGCTATCATTTCTACTACTGTGTTTTCCTCTAAGTCAGGAAAATACTTCCAAATATCAAATATAGGAATAAATATTAATAAAAATGCACTCCATGTACACAGGAAAATGGTCTCTATCAGTTCTATTAAAAATGAAAAAAAATAAAGATTTTACCACATTAATGCATGCTAAAGAAAAAGAGAGAATCAATCTCTTTTTTATACAAAAGAAAAACATGGGCGATACTTTTTTACTTCAATTTTTGCTTGCATTTACAGGAAAGAAGGCCAAGGATCACAACACTCTATAAGTATATGTTTTACTACTCAGGTATCAGAATTCACTCTTTCGAACTGATTATCACCCAAACTGATCCTGACTTTCTATAAAAATTGCTACTAAGTCATTAGGACTCCTCGGTCAGAAGGAATTATAAAACCTAGATCCAGTAATGTGTGGTATCTGTTATCAAAGTATAAATGGCAGGGAGGCTTTTATCTTTTTTATCTCTACACAATTTCAGAGAAGCCAAATTACTTTTGTGGTTTTAGGAGACACAGGGAAATTTTAGATCATGTATTTTGATCTAATTTTGAATCTCATTCTTGGCCTCCATAGGATCAATTTGCGTTGTTTTTTAATAGTCTTCCCCTAGTGCATATCAGTAGAGAACTCACAAGAGAAATTGTCTAATTCTTCAAAAAGCCAGTAAGGTATTACCCTAATTTTTGATATGGACTCAAGATGAAATGCATCATTGATTTGAAAATACTGGTTTATATGTATTAGGTTTTTAATGAAATTTTGCCTGCTTATTTTAACTATCTCTATCTTGATTCATAGGAGTCCACATTTCCTAGTCTTTTTTTTTTTTTTTTTTTTAATTTGAAGCACTATTTTAAATTGTAAGAAAAGGAAGCCATATGTATATATATATTTCTCATTCTGGTTACTTTGTTACAAAAATTACATTGATTAGAATGAAATTTCATAACGAAAAGATAGAGAAGATAAATATATTTTTTCTACTGGGAATTTCCACCGGCTTTGTTCACTTACTGCAAAAAAAAAAAAATGTTCTGAACATACAGAATCGTTTTGGAAGGAAAGACAGAATCACAAAGCCCATTTTATAGCCTTACTATTTTCTTATTTATTTTTGAGAGGAGGGGGTACCTTGAGAAAAGATATGAACTAGAATGTATTGAGATTTTAAATTTATGGTATCAGAATTCCTATCGCCTCTTCCGAGCAAAACAAATGGATAATTTCTATCTTATTTGAAAGTGATAATATTTTACAATGTTCTGTATTTGCAGTTTAGACAACAAATCATCATTTTCATTTGCAAATATGTGACTAAGAAAGGAAAAAGCATTCCCTGACAGGTAAGCCATGGCTTTTGACACGTAAGCTATGGTTTTCTCCTATTGAATGTAAAGTATTTCAGAGATCGCCAACATCAGATACAGTTAGTCTAAATCATGATGGAGACAACCAAATAATGCAACTCTTTAACCATGTCTAAGCATAGACAAATATAAGAACTCTGTCCATACCACAGTAATGGCCAAGCATTCCCCTTTTCATTACAACATGAAGCATGAGGAACATGAGTTCCTAACGCTTTCCTTTTTTTTTTTTTTTTGGATATCAGTTACAGCTTTGAACCAACCTGCTCCAATTCTCCCACCATCTACATAAAATATTGTAAGACACCCAATTATAGAATTACGTTTGCTTTCCAACATCACTCAATGCAGAGCAAAACTTCCTTCCTGAAGCCTCTCCAAAATCACCTAATGGAGGCCGAAATTGTATAACAACTTCTTCTTCATACCCTCTCACTGAGATGCCCCTTTTTTCTCCACGGTGAGCTGTCTTCCTTGTTGCACGGTGCTGAAAAACTCAACCTCATTTGCCAACACAAGTTCCTAATAATGTTCCTCAAGGGTAGTAGCATGACTTGCACAGTAGTGGTTTTGTACATGTAGGCTACTGTACATATATGGCACTCTGTAAACATGTATGACTCCTTTCAAATCCCACAATTCCTTTGTACAAATAACCCTCTTTTCTCTTTTAGATTTGTGCATACATGAGACTATGAGAATAGGAACTTAAACTCTCATTTCTCCTTAACTAAGCTGTTTTAAATTAATATTTTAAACATGTAAATACATTCAACAGACATCTTTCTCAGTGACTGTTACATAGTGGACACTGTTCTGTGTGCTTGACAACAATTGAGAAACTAATAGTGTTCTTGCTTCTTAGGGAAGGAGCTACCATGTGCCTGATATTGCCAGGGAAGAGGGCATCGTGTAAAGTCCTGCCTTCCAGGAAATTATAGATGATATTTTACTGAATATTTTCCATTGGATAATATGGATCTCTAGCTTACCAGCAGCCTATTACTACCTCACTGCCAGGAGCCCAATTTCTAAGCCAATGTCAAACATTTGATGGCTTTTTATTGCAACATCCCACGTTAAAGAACTCATTTCTCTGTTAGTTTAGTTATCACTTACTGCTATAAACACATCTTGATTTATCAATGGCTTCAGAAAATATGAGCTCCTTATTCACTCATCTCACAGTCCAATGCAATTATTGGACTAGTCATAAGTATTGTAGGTGAACAGCCTTACATCTGCCCACTCAGGGTCTCAGATCCCTTCCTTGTGATGCCACGATTCTCTAGGTGTTGAGCATTCTCTCCACTCTCCCAGAAGACAGGGAGAAAGGCTGTGGGGACAGAACACTCCTAATATTGACCACTCAGCCTGAAATTGATATAGAGAACTATTCTTATACTTTATTGGCCAGGAATCAGGAAATTACTTCATTTAAGTGCAAGGGACATTGTAAAATATGCTCTAACCAGAGTATGTGATAGGAAAATGAAATAGGTTTTCATGAATATATCACCATCTCTGCCACAAGAATTTCAAGCATTTAAATTTTTTTTTAATACTGATATCGTTGTCATTTATAGCTTTCCAAATCCTCTATAGCAAATGAACAGAAATAGACTTAGGGGAATCAAATCCAATGACATTTATTTTCTGAACTATCATTTTGTTCTTTCTAACTTCAATTAAAGAACTGTCATTTGTTATAGGACTCATAAAAATTAAAAAGAACAACTGTCGTGCTTCAATTTGCATGTAAGTTCTCATTTTAAATGTTCTCTAATATCAACCAGCTAGTTCAAAGCATTTATTCACAGACATTAACACTTTGTACAGATTTTGAGAAGAGGGGAAGGGAAAAAAAAGCTTATGTACCAGAATTTCTACAATGCACAGTTATTTTTTCTATGCATTATGGAGATATGATTTCAACTCCAATTCCTGGAGTTAAGGTAGATACCTTGGTTTCAACTGTAAGTAAGAGCTCTGAACAATCTGGATGTAAAAACTTGGCACAAACTATGCAAGCTCTTCTCATTTATATAACAACTGTAGATTGATTAGTGAGAAGAGGAAACAATGGTAGCTCTTGTATCTGGGTTTATTTTTTAAATCGGCATATATAATTAATGTTTCAGGAGGTTTTTTTCTAGACTATTTTCTCACAACACAGAAATAAGATATTCTTTAAATATTTATTATTTTCTAAATTAAATTGAAGGCTGCCTAAAATAATACATATTTAAAATTTAGAGAGTCCTAAATACATTGATTTAATAACTTTTCTTTATGATCTTACTTATACACTCATAATTTCATCTTACCATGCTTCAAAATTGTTCCTTTTGTTTAGATTAGATGGTATAAAATAGTCTAATCCTTGGTTTTTAAGAAGACACTTAAAAAGAAGTTGGTTGGTAAATGGAGGAACTGAAAGAACAATAAATTGATTCACTGATGTATATTTTTTACTGTAGTTCTTTTATGTGAATTAGTAAAGAGTAGCATCTTTTCTCTGTCATTGATACTATGAGTGTTACTGGTCATGAAATGCACACAGTGGGCAACTCTCAGCCAGGGACCCTGGTTCAGGGATTCCCCATGCCCTAAAATCATCAAGATTTGTGAGGAACTATATTGTACAGTTCTTATAAAGAAAAAACAAATAAACCAAAAAAAAAGACAAGAAACAAACAACTTCCCAAATGCTAGAAAGACAATTCAGGTTAAAGCATACAAACACCAAAATCTATGGAGATAAACCAGGTCACTGTTATAGTCTACATGAGCTACACCAGTAAAAGGAAGGGAATGATCCTCTCATTAATTAGGTCCTTGTTTGATCATTGCTAACTTCAGAAAATTGTGTTTAAGAAGAAAAAAAGCAACAGAAAGGGGAAATTACACAGTATAATGCAAATTGAAGGCTTAGAAACTTAATACATGAAAATATACAAATTAGGCAAACATTTGAAAGTAATTGGAATTATAGTACATTTTCACATGAATCTGATTTGAGAAAAATACTTCAGAATGATTGAATGGAAAATTGGTTATACCTTTGAAAACTTTAGGGCATTGATCAAGTAACACTTTTCTTATTAACTATTCAGACTCTACCAAACTCAACCTATAAAACTATAGATACATTTGACCCTCTTTGCCTTCTTCTACTAATCCCCCTACCCCCTTACCCTCTGGTGACCACTAAACTGTCCTCTGTGTCTATGAGTTTGTGTTTCTTTGTTTGTCTTGTTCATTCTTGCTTTTTTTATATGCCGCATATGAGTGAAGTCAATAAGTTTATGTCTGACTTATTTCTCCTAGCATGATAATCTCAAGATTCATACATGTTGTTACAAATGGCAGTATTTCATCGTTTCTTATGGTCCAGTAATATTCCATCATATATATGTACCACATCTTCTTTACAAATCATCCACTGAAGGACACTTTGGTTGTTTCCATGTCTCAGCCACCGTGAATAATGCTGCAACGAACACAGGGGCACATATATCTTTACAGATAAATGTTTTGAGATTTGTTTTTTGGGTAGATGTCCACAAGAGGGGTTGCTGGGTTGTATAGCAATTCTATTCTTAATTTTTTGAGGAACCTCCATACTGTTTTCCATAGTGGCTGTACAAATTTACATTTCCACCAGCAGTGTATGAGGGTTCGTTTTTCTTCACAGCTTCTCCCACACTTGTTACTCCTTTTTTGTTCATAATAGCCATTCTAATAGGTGTGAGGTGGTATCTCATTGTGGTTTTGATTTGCATTTCCCTAATAGCTAGTGAAGTTGAGCATTTTTCCATATATTTGTTGGCCATTTGTTTGTCTTTTTGGGAGAAGTGTCTGTTGAATACACAATGCAATATATAGATGATGTATTATAGAAATATATACTTGAAACCTATATCATTTTACTAACCAATGTCACCACAATAAAATTAATATATTTTTTAAAACTCCGGTTATGTTGTCATTGGAATTGGTTTATATGCCTGATTATCACAACATAACCAAACTGCATTTTAAGTGACTTTAGAAGACTTACTTATAATAGCATCTCACTAAAACAATTATGTCAATAATATATCTCTATCTATCTATCTATCTATCTATCTATCTATCTATCTATCTATCTATCTATCTATCTATTAAAAGCAAGTTGACACAAAATTCCTCAGTATTGGGTTAAAACTTATGCATTTTATTGCATTTGCAAGAGGAGTGTCGACTCTGAAATCCTTGGTCCAGACCTTCTTGATTTTGTTCCATATGCTAAGTTCCATTTAATTATTAAATAAGCCTTGTTCCTCTTTCTATCATTCTGGTATTCTGTTTAGTGCTAACTCGTATTAAAAGGTAGTTTAGAAGCAGGGAGTGAGTGGCTACCTTCGAATAAGCCACATGACAGAAACAAGAAGTAAAAACCAATATTGAAGGAAGAATTATTCAGCAATTTCTGGAAAATTAAATGATACAAGTCCGTTTAGTATAACTCCAAAACTCTGAATTATCTATCCATGAATATAATCTTGTATCCCTGGGATGAAAAATTATAAGTGATTGAATGGTGATCCAGAGGCATCAATAAGCTTTAACTTCAGACCAATATAAAGTTTAATAAAGAAAGGCCCTATTTCCATCCAAATGAATTTTAAGTTTTAAAGATCTCACCACATACAGAAAGATGACTATTCATAAAAAATCACATATCAATGATGTTCCCACTTAAAGAGTTGTTTCATCACTTCAAATACAACAATTTTTTTTTTCTTTTTAATGTGACCATTCTTGTAATATTATAAAACAAAAACAGCTCAGGTAATTTTTTTTTCTGTTCAAGTCATTATTTACTAGTGTGAAATTTATCTTTAAAGAAGGCTGATAAAATTACTCATGAGTTAGATTATATTCAGAAATAAATTTCTGAGAATTCATAAAATGTCCATAATCATAAAATGTTTATAATCACTTATAAAATAAGCATGTTTTAGAAAAGAGGATTAACTTTATCAGTTGTATTTGTTAATATTTTTAATTTTCAGTTATTGGAAAGTAATGTCAGTATCTCTGATTTATCACAAAGACAAGGCTTCATTCTGTTGATCAACTTTCTTATTTTCACTTGTTTCAAGATATACTCAAGGTATCTGTTTTTCTACTTTGGTGGATCGTACTTTCTTAACACGTTTCCTTCACCACAGGACTTTTGAAAGGGTAAGACAGTTATAAGACAATAAACTCAGGCTACTCCTCTAGTTTGTGCCCCATTTGATATATTGTTGATTTTTTCTAAGTTTCCTTTCCTCTCCATTTGCTACAAATTGCTTTCATTTTTCTCAGTTAACTCATTACATTTTGCTTTTCTCCTTTTGCTTTAGTTCCAACTTTTGTCTTTAGCTTGCTGTTTTACATCATTGTGTATACTCACCGATAAAAGAGTTTATAATGAGTTTGCTCCTAAGTAAATCACATTCCAAAACATGTTTCGGAGACTTCTCAGACAATTCTAACAATTCAAAACTAATGACATCTGATCTCTGCAATGTGTTCAAAACTGAAACAATGGTTCAGTGCTGTAGAGTGGTACATTTTCTTTGCTGTCAGGGATAATTTATACACCATAAAATTCACTCATTTTATGGGTTCAATTTAACTTTTTTTTTTTTTTTTTTTTGTAATAATACAAAGTTGTACAAGCATCCGGACAGTCAAATTTTAAAACATTTCTGTGACTCCAAAAATACGCTGTTGCCCATTTGTAGTCACTCTTTTTCCCTCTCCCAAGTTCTGTCTGGATACACTTGCTTTGTATGGGTATTTCATATGGTCTTTTGTCTCTGGGACCTTTCACTTATCTGGATATTTGGAAATGCACCCAATTTGTAGTATACATCAGTACTCCATTTCCTTTTTTTTTTTTTCTGTTCAAACATTATTCCATTTTATGAATATACCACATTTCGTTTATCTATTCACAAGTTGATGGGTTTTGGCTTGTTTCTGCTTTTTGTTATTATGAAGAATGCTGCTATCAATATTCATATATGAACATTCATATACAATTATATACAAGTCTTCATGTGGACATTTGTACTTCATATAGACATGGTTTCATTTATCTGAATATCTTGGAGTAAAATGGCTGGGTCAAAGGGTAAATTTAAAAATTAAATTATGTTTGAAATTTTATAAAACTGCTAAACTGTTTTCCAAAGTGGCTGCATCATTGTATAATCCAACCACAATGAATGAAATTGGAATATAGTTGAAGTATTTGAAAAAATAAAATTCACAGTGATGTAGTTTAAATATATTCTGAAAATAAAATGTGTGTTTCTAAAGGGCATTCTATATTAAAACCCTCTGACATGTTTTCAGTGTGTTCATAAAAGAACTGATACTGAAGGTATTATATGAACATTTTATAATTAGCATTTTAAATCTTTTGTGAAATATCCACATAATTCTTTCAATATTAATATATTATGTTCGCCATCCTATGTGGGTATAAGGCAGTAAACAAATGACACAATCTCTCTCTCTCTCTCTCTCTCTCTCTCTCTCTCTCTCTCTCTATATATATATATATATATATATATATATATATAAACAATAAGTATGTATGTGACTAGGTGCTTGATATTTTGTTATATATATATACATATATATATGTATAACAGAGGATAACAAAATATCAAGCACCTAGTCACATACATACTTACTGTTTTGGTTACTATTGCTATATAACACTTTACCCCCAAGTTTAGTGTATCCATTTTGTTTTTTGGGGTCATAGTTTAGGAACGGTTTAAACGAGCAGCTCCTTCATGGGGTCTCTTATGCTTTTGTAGTCAGATGTTGTCTGGGTTGCAGTCATCTGATGGTTCTTCTGGGCTGGACCTCCAAGATGACTTATCCACATGGCTGACAGCTGGGACCTCAGCTCAGCTATTGTCTGGGGTCTCTACAGGTTGCTGATGTAGCATGATTTTCTCAGGGTGGTAGGATATCTCACATGGTACTTAGCTTCTGTAGAGCTAGCATCCACAGAGAGGCAATGGAATCTGAATGACCTTTTATGGGTTTTCCTGACCTCAAAGTTATCTTGCATCACTTCAGATCCCTTCTATTCGTTATAAGTGAATCACTAAGGTCAACCCAGATTCAAGAAAAGGAAACAGATAACCCATTTCTCAATGGGAAGAATGTCAAAGATTTTGGACACACATTTTAAAACCACTTCCTACATATCAATTAAAAAATGGGCTAAGTGCTCTGGAGGAAATGTACAAGGTACAATGAGCTAGTATAACAGTGAGACCTAGTGTAGATTCAGGGTCAAAAAATTATTTTCACAGAAGGTAGTCTAAAACAGTTCTTAATTATGAACAGGAATTAGAAAAGCAAAAATTTGGAAAAAAAGAGTTTTCCAGTAAAGTGAAGTCCAGTGTGGCAGGAATTCACAGGAGACTGGCAAGTAACGGCATTAACAGAATAAAATGATGCTAGAGCCAGATCATGCAGGACTTTTTAAGATACTTTAAAGGCCTGACTTTATATTATAAATTCAGTATTAAATCATTAAAAGTTTTTAAATCAAGACTGTTTTGTTTTGTTTTTCTGTGGGAAGAATAGTTGGGAGTGGGTAAAGCATACAAGCAGTAAAACAAACAGAAAACCAAATCTTTCCGTAATCTCTTTCCTTTTCCTTTCTCTTTTCTTATAACTTTTAAAAAATCACTACTATTATTTGTTTATAAAATTTACAGAATGCTAGAAATGGGAGAACAACATAGGGTACATCTAAACCTGCCTTCCCAAATGACAAAATGAGAGATTAATAGGCCCAAAATATTAAAACTGCTCACAGAATTTCCTACTCTCAGTTTATGGCAGAGATTCCATCCAAAATTGAATCTCTTAACTCCTCAGGTTCTATGTCTGATTTTCTTTGTATGTAGCTGCTTTTCAGCTTATTGAGTGTAGCCAATATAAATTTCTCAGGCCAAGAATCCAAACTGGTCTGTGAGCTTTATGTTTGCAGGCAAGAACACATGCATTTCCAACTTGGTCAGAATCATTATTGGCATATCCCCATATTTTCTAAGTGACTGATTATTTTTGTCATGACCTCTTGTATCCAGAATGCTGAACCAACCTGGCTATTAAAATGATAGAAATAATTTTACAATTCTGACCGTAAACATTTCAAGGTTTGCTAGATGCAAAAGGAACAAAGAGTAGAGGAAAAACTATGATCAGAGAAGGTGGTCCCCTCCAGTGACAGGGGTCAGGGCAGAGTATAACAGAGAAGCAATTACAAATATAATGGACACTCCACTTTGATGTTTATGGGTAACACAGAAGTCTCAAAAATGTAAGGAGAGACAAGATGACCTAAGAAGTCTGAGTGTATATCTTTTAAATAGATTTTATATGTTAGAAAAGTTTCGAATTCACAGAAAATCGTGAACATGATAAAGTAGTAGTACCACATATGCCTTAACCATTTGCCCTATTCTTAACATCTTGCATTAGTCTGGTATTTGTTAAAATCAATGCTCCAATAGTGACACATTATTATGAATTAAAGTTGATCCTCTATTCAGATTTCCTTAATATTTGCCTAATGTCCATGTTCTGTTCCTGGATCCCATTCAGGATACCATTCCTTTAAGTCATCATGTCTCCCGAGGCTCCTCTTGGCTGTGATTTTTTCAAACTTTCCTTGCTTTTGGTGGCCTTGATAGTTTTGAATAGTGCTTGTCAGGTGATTGTACAATGTCCTTATATTGGAATTTGTCTGGTGTTTTGGCTATTTTTAAACTGTAATTATGGGCTTTGGGGATGGAGATGACAGAGAGGAAGTGCCATTTTCATCACATCATATCAACTGCACATACATAGGACACGTCTTATCACTGTTGATGTTGACCTTGATCACCTGGCTAAGATAATATTTATCACTTTAAAGTTACTTCTTCTCTCCCTTTTCATACTGTTTTAATTAGTAAGAAGTAACTATGTGCAACCCAATCTTAAGGAATCAGGAGTGATATGCACCCTCTTTGAGGGTGGAATATTTACAAAAATTATTTGAAATTCTTCTGCATGGGAGATTTATCTCTTCTCCCTATTTATATTCAATAATTGATTTATATCAGTATGGACTGATGAGTATTTATTTTATTTTTTTGGTTATAACTCAGAATCCAGAGTGTTCACCATTACACCATGGAAACTTCTCCTTTTTGGGTTATAATCCAATAGTACTTTATTTTATTGCTCTAATTGTCTCAGCTTTGGCAACTAAGAGCTCCTTTGGAAACGAAGGACTCCTGTATCTTTTTGGTATATACCTATCAATTTTTAAAGGACTTTCTTAATTTATTACCTACTTATCAGATATAGATATAGATATAGAGATATATAGATATAGATACAGATACAGATACAGATACAGATACAGATATAGATATAGATATAGATATAGATATAGGTATAGATACAGAGTCCTTGAATGAGACATTTTTTTTTTTTTTTTTTCTTAAGAGCCCTGGTTCCTGTCATTGAAGAATAATATTGGAACCCAAGATCTGACACTAGCTGTGCTTGTTGCTAATGGGATATGGGTGTTTCTCGGTCTTCTCAGCTGATAGATAAAGAAAATACATAGTACTATATCAGTATATACACATATTTATAAATGTTTACATATGTAAATATCTGTATTTATATTAAAATGAGTTAATACTGATCTCTCCAACCCTAATTCATACCAAATGGAACATTCTAGCTTCCTCCCTTTGCTTTTCTGTAAATTCAAACTCTAAGGGTAAGCAACCGTGCCCCCATTAGCCATCCATTTAATTAACTATTCAGTTCCAGTAAACATGTATGGCAGTATCAGGATTATGAAGTCATACCCCATGGAAATCAACTGTATAGACTAGGTGCTGTTCTTTATGCCTTGAATCTTCCCAATTCCACTCATTTCCAAGGCACTTAGTTTAGCACTTTTCTCCACATCCCCTTCAGTATGGTTGTTTTATATGTTTGTAATATATTTAGATACTCTTGTCACAGTCTGCATTCCTTAATGGGATCCCCCAAACTACTAAATGATTTTAAACTTTTATATTCATTAAGTTTTATTTTCAGTGCTACAAATTCTGTGGATTTTGACAAATAAATCTCTAATTAAAGTATCACACAATAATTTCAATGCCCTAAAATTTCCCTGGGATTCACCTACTCAACTCTTCCTTCCTCCCCCCTTCTTAAAATCCTGATAACACTGATCTTTTTTTTTTTTTTTTTAATTTGAAAAGGGGAACAGAACTTTATTGGGGAACAATGTGTACTTCCAGGATTTTTTTTTTTTCCAAGTCAAGTTGTTGTCCTTTCAATTCTAGTTGTGGAGGGTGCCATTCAGCTTCAAGTTGTTGTTTTTTCAGTCTTAGTTGTGGAGGGCACAGCTCAGCTCCAAGTCCAGTTGCCGTTGCTAGTTGCATCCCACCATCCCTTGCGGGAGTCAAACTGGCAACCCTGTGGTTGAGAGGAGGCACTCCAACCAACTGAGCCATCCAGGAGCTCAGCGGCAGCTCAGCTCAAGGAGCTGTGTTCAATCTTAGTTGCAGGGGGCGGAGCCCACCATCCCTTGTGGGACTTGAGGAATTGAACTGGCAACCTTGTGGTTGAGAGCCCACTGGCCCATGTGGGAATCAAACCGGCAGCCTTCGGAATTAGCAGGACGGAGCTCTAACTGCCTGAGCCACCGGTCCGGCCCAACACTGATATTTTTAATGTTTCTATAGCTTTGCCTTTTTCAGACTGTCATAAAATTGGAATCATATAGTTCCTAGCCTTTTCAGACTGATTTTTCTCACTTATCCATATGCATTTAATATTTCCATGTCTTTTAAATAGCAAATGTCTTCTGATATCTTTTTAACCACTCACTAATATTCCTATGTATGAATGTATCACAGCTTGTTATCCATTCACCTATTGAAATGCATCTTAGTTGCTTCCTGGTTTTGATAATTATGAATACAGCTGCTATAAATATTCACATGCAGGTTTTTGTACAAACATAGATTTTCAGATCAACAGGGAAAATATCTAGGAGGGTGATTATGTGGATCTTATGGTAAGTCTATATTTAGCTCTGTAGTAAACTATCAAATTACCCCCAAAAATGGCTTTACTATTTTGTATTACCACAAACATAGGGTTTCTGTTGTATCCTCCTCACCAGCATTTTGTTTGTACTTCTTTCTTTTTTTTTTAGGCTTTCTAATAGTTATAGAGTGGTATCTCATTGATATTTTAATTTGCAGTTTCTAAATGAAAATGATGTTAAGCATCTGTATCTTTTATTATGCTTATTTTCCGTTTCTATATCATCTGTGGTTAAATGACTATTCAGATCTTTAGGCCATTATTAATTAAATTATTTATTCCTCCAATTTTGTTATTTTTCAGTAGTGTGTTGATAATCCTAGGTCTTTTGCTTTCCATTTAAATTTTGAATATGTTTATTGCTAGCTACATGATAATTTGCTGGTGTTTTAATTGAAATTATGATGAATCAATACCTCAAGTTGGGTAGAATTGACATTTTAAAAGTATTGAATCTCCCAATCTATAAACATAGAATATCTCTGCATTTATTTAGATCTTTATTTCTTTCATCAGAGTTTATGAATTTCTATATATAAATCCTGTACATATTTTGTTATCAAATATTTATTCTTCAATTTTGAAGGATATTCTCAATGGGTATAGAATTGTAAGGTTTTGTTCTTTCAACTCCCTAAATATTTTGCTCTACTGTTTTCTTGCTTTCATCGTTTCTGATGAGACGACTGATGTAATTATTTTTCTTATTACTCTATAGGTAAGGCTAGTTTGTCTCTGGTTTTCTGCAATCCAAAAATGATATGACTATGTGCAATTGTTTTTCAGTATATATACTGCTTGCTGTTCTCTGATATTCCTGGACCTGTGGTTTTATGCATTTCAACAGTTTTGGAAAATTCTTAACCTTTATTACTTCAAATGTTTATTTTGTCCCCCATCTCTTTCTTCTCCTTTGGGTATTTCTGTTATGCATGTTACACCTTTTGAAATTTTCCCATATTTCTTGGATACTTTCTCTCTCTCTCTCTCTCTCTCTCTCTCTCTCTCTCTCTCTCTCTCTCTCTCTCTCTTTTTCTTTACTCCTTCTTTCTTCCCTCCCTCTTTCCCTCTTTCCCTCCCTCCCTCCTTCCCCCCTCCCTTCCTTCCTTCCTTTATTTCTCCCTTTTTCTCCAAACTTATTTCTCATTTAACTTTACTGGAAGGTTTTTATTGACATATCTTCCAGATCATTGATTCTTTCCTCAGCTATTTCCAGTCTAGTGATATGTCCATCAAACACATATTCCATTTCTGTTATAATGGCTTTGATTTCTAGCATTTCCTTTTGATTCTATCAGAATATTCATTTCTATGTTGATATTACAACCATTTTTGCATGCTGTCTACTTCTCCCATTAGAACTACATCTGAGTCTCGGTCTGATGCTTGTTTTTGTTACCGTAGGCAGAAAAAATAAGGCCATGAAGGGAGAGGGTGAGGAAAGCAAGGAGTAGGTAAGAGGAGACAGAGAGAGGAAAGGAGATTATCCTTAAGAAAAAATTCAGCTACCAGACCAGCAAGACCCAGATTTTGGTGGCTGAGAGCAGATCCAGGATGCCATTTTGCCATTCAAGGTGAACTTTAGCTAATTATAATAGATTATAATATTATTAGCATTGTGGTTAGGAAAAATCTCCACCCCTGTGCTGCTATCACAGTTCAGACAGAGCCAAATAATGACAAAATTCCCTCCTCCCAATGGAAAGGAGTATTCAATGAGGACCGCCCCTAGGGATGCCTATAACATCACCATTAAGTCTTGAATATTTTGGTACCTTCATTTTTAGTGAAATAAATTTGCAAGTCTCATTGTTCTTCAGGGCAGCTGCTCTTCTCTGGGCTGGCCTACTCTTGGCATCTTCAGAGTGTACTGTCTTTTTAATAAAACTGCTACTTGCTTGGCTTATTTGGTGCATGCTTGAATTCTTTCCTGTGGTGTACACCAAGAACACATTTATCAGCAACACTTTGTCTCTTCAAACTTTTTTGTTCTCCATGCTTTGAGTATTTTGTTGTTGAAAGCCAGGCAGCACAATGTACTGAGAAATAGGAACGGGGGTATAAAACCTGCATTGTAAGGTTTTATGTTAATCTGGCTAGAAGTTTTGCTTTGTTTAATGTTTGCTGCAGGTATAGTTGCCAGAGATTTCAAGTGGTTTTGTTCTTGTTTTGTCTCTCCTGCTATCTTTAGGTTTTTCTAAGAACTTTTCCTTAAATAAAGTCCATACTTCCCAGTTCTTTCAACTGATAAACAGTTTTTATAATGATGTCCTATTAATGTGGTGGTGAACTATGGTGGAGTGGAAGCATTCTATAATCTGATGATTAAATATTAGTCATTTAGTTGAAGTTTGTATGTGGGCTATGAAATTCACAAGTATTTTTTAGCTCTCCCCCTCCCATTAGGTGATAAAGAAAAGCTAGAGTTAGAGTTGTGTAAATGTTCTTCCCCTTAGTAAGCTAAGGCTTGATAAAGCATTTCTCCTGGGGAGTGTGCCTTTGTTTTGGAAAAAACTCTGGGAATATGTATAAATTGGTAATTTTCCCCTCACCTGCCAAGGCCCCGAAGAGATTTTTCTTGACTCTTCATCGTGATACTATTGTGAAGACCTTGGAGTAAACTCATTGAAGTGTGGGCACCCCTAACGCTGTCCTTGGTCCCTAGGGATTTCTCACTCTCACTGTGAGAGTGTCCATAACCCAGTCTCCAACAAGTCCTCACAATTACTAATTATTTCTTCCTACCAGTTTATGGTTCAAGTGACTTCTGCTCCTACTATGCAGATATCAGTTCTGATTCTCTATGATCACTTGTCTCACCAGATTTCAGTGTAGCTGTTTGCCCTGTAACCTTAATTCTCTAATGGATCCAAGACAAGGCATTGATTTTCTAATTTTCAGCTTTTTTCTTGCTGTAAGGGTAGGATCAATCACTTCCAAGTCCTTTCCATGTTGGAGCTGATGCTGGAAATCTCAAATGAGTTTTTTTTTTTGTTTTTTTTTTTTTCTTTTTGGTTATAATTTCACATATTTATTTCTTTATTTATAATTAAAGTTTATTGGGGTAACAATGGTTAGTAAAATGAAATTTTTAAATTAAATATTTAGCATGGCATTTACCAGGCACATCACCCAAATCTTATTTAAAACTATTTGATGGTTACTTATTCTGAGATACAGACAAAAATTTTCAAAGGCTTTGTGTGAATTGATTTAACTGTACCATCTCTTTTAGACTATTCTCCCTTACTTTCAATAATATGGACTCTATGATCTTTACTTCTTCATTCATCCATGACTCATGGCTTTTGGAAGTGATGCTCCTCACCTTCCTGGAATCTTTCTTTCTTTCTTTCTTTCTTTCTTTCTTTCCTTCCTTCCTTCCTTCCTTCCTTCCTTCCTTCCTTCCTTCCTTCCTTCCTTCCTTCCTTCCTTCCTTCCTTCCTTCCTTCCTTCCTTCCTTCCTTCCTTCCTTCCTTCCTTCCTTCCTTCCTTCCTTCCTTCCTTCCTTCCTTCTTCTTTCTTTCTTTCTTTCTTTCTTTCTTTCTTTCTTTCTTTCTTTTTCTTTTTTTTCTTCCTTCCTTCCTTCCTTCTTTCTCCTTCCTTCCCTCCCTCCCTCCCTCCCTCCTTCCTTCCTCCCTTCCTTCTGTTCTTTCTATGTAATGACTGAATGAAAGACATTTACAATATGCAACATTTATAACAGCATAGAGATGTGACGTGTTCAATTGCATAAAACGTCTTTTTTCTTTTTCTTTTTGATCTTGGAGACAGTTATCAGTATGCTGTCCTTATGAGGTTTTTAAAATATATCTGTTGAATAAATAATTTTATTGTTTACTTATATATGAAATTTGTATTGATTGCCTACTCTGAGTCAAGCACTGAAATAGAGGTTTTATCTTTATTATCCAATTTACTACTCATGCACTATAAACAGGAGTAACTAGATTTTACAGATCTAAACCTGGGTTGAAGAAATTAAATAAATTGCCAAAAGTAACAGTGCTGTTTAAACAGTAATGGAACTTTTGTCTAATAATAACTTTGTAGCTAAATTTTATTGAGTACTGGCTGCCTGGTACTATAGAAATATGTAAATCTCCCTCACTACATGTGAAAACTGTCAGATTAGGAACTAGTCTTAACATATTTGCATCTACATCTCCTTCTAAGCAAGTGCAATTTAATAGTTTTATTCTCAAACATGTGGCATAAATGTTTATAATTTTTCATACTATAGGTGTTTATTGAGCCTCTATTATGTGTCAGATATTTATCCAGCACTAGGAAAAAAGCAGTAACTAAAATAGATATGATTCCTATTCTCATGGATCCTATAATCATTAGGGAGAGGCAAAAATCAAATTCTTATGAGAACTATTCTAGAAATACATATTTAGAATACAAAAAGAGTGAAAATGATTATAAATAGAATGATCATTTTAAAATGAGAATATCAATGTCAAAAAATGCAGAATATCAATTTTCAATGTATTGTTATCCTTCAATTTTAACTCTTTTCCTGTTCATGAATCTAAAAAGATATTATCAGTAGAACTAAAATATAGTAGGGACTGAGCTCAGTTGTGCTGGGGAATCTTTAAGATGTTTCTGAACTAAGCCAGTTAGCAACTGGATTGGCAGCAAAATCCATGGGACTTTGAAAGTCACAGATATCATAGACAGATACCACATCACCTTTGCCATTTCAAAATTTAAATTTGAGGTGGCTCAGACTGGTGTGTTTCCATTTTTGTAAACTCTGCAATGAAAAGGTAGAGGTCACAATGATTGATCACTTACCAACATAGTCCAAGACCCTTTATCCAGCACTCCAATTGTCTGAGAGTGACCTAGAAAATAAAAGATAAAAACAAAACAGGTTTATAGTCATTGAGAAAATTCTTTTATATTCCTGAAATCAGGAGACTCCACACAGGAGAGTAATTTGACCTTTCAAACTCATCTCATAACTGCACCCTTGGCACAATATGTGTAAAACACAGAAAGCAGTTCTCCACAAGGTATATGAGGAAGTGAGGATTTAGGTAGATCTTTTCTAAGTCCTATATTCTCTATAAAATGCTAAGGAAGATTTCAATTGTTCAGACTTGAACAGGCTCGGTTCAGCAGGAATCTAATTCTCTGTGACAGTAACAAATAGCTGGAGAAGAGAAGTAGGTAGGTAGGACAAAGGAGCAGTCAGACTAGCAATTATAGCTTGAATGATTACCTGGGTTAGAAGGTGAAGTAAAAGTTCATATGCACATATGGGGGCCATTCAATCATTGAATTTAAGATCAGTATGGTGAATTTAAATGGGAAAAAATGAATTAAGGTATGCATCGTGTCTACATAATTTTCTCTATTAATTTATTTCATGAAATTTCTGTCACTTTATTACATGTTGACAACTATCATGAGACATTAATGTAGCTATTTTCATATAACTATTATATAATTTCTGGTAGCTATTATCATTTGTCCTTTGGGAATGACTCTATCCATAATATTGAGAGAACTTATCTATCTGTTCAGATGTTCTACTGTTCTCAGTTCTTCTTAGTGAGCAGGTTTTTACATATTGCCATCAAACTAAATGAGCATCCTGAGAAACGGAATGTACAGACAGGACAGCTTTTTGGCCTCTCTCTCTTACCATTTCTATTTCCCTTTTCTTTTTCTCTCATATTCATTTCTCTAAATTGTAAGATAATCTTATTGGTAGTTGCTTTTGAAGGATGCATGGGAAATTAATATCCTGAGCACTTAGTGATTCCTTGGAGATTTCCTATTAATTTTGAAAAGTGCTTTAAAGATATCAGATTAAGAAAGAATTATTCAACAAATCACTGCAGTGGGTCATCCATTAATTCACTTATTCATTTAGTCTTTCATTCAATAATCATTTATTGTCTACCATATTCCAAGACCTCTGCTATGTGGAAGGGCACTATTTATTTCACTAATTCCATGAATAGCAGTCAGTCACTCACAAAATAGTTTAAATATGTTTCCCAAACATTCTTAATTATGCATCCTTATTACTTCCTATTAGAGAATTATTTTAGGTTTTATCTTAACAGTCATCTTAGTATATTGGAATTTGGGAGGAAATCCAACTAGGAAGTGACTAATATAATTAAATGCAGACAAAATTGTATTTGTGTCAATAAAACCGGACCAATCATTAATTATTTACCCACTCACATTATATTCCTCTATCCTACTTAGGATCGTATATATTTATGTGAATTATTCCTCTTCACTATCCTTACAGAAATTTTCCCATATTATGATTTTTTTAAAAATATATGGTCTAAGAGGGGTCATGTAGTTTAGTTGGAAACAGAACTGAACTTAGATTCAATATCAGGTCCTGATCCAAAGCTACTCCCTTCCATTACCTCAACTTTCTAGTTTCTTAAACTTAGGGACAAAATCAGTGATACTTACAGTTTTGTGTGTTTTTTTAACTAAACTTCCATAATTTTAAGGAAATCTAATTTGACTGTTAGTATTCCAGTATTAAGCATTCGTTGTCCTACTGTACTGTATATCATTATGGATTCACAGGGAGTTTCATCAAATTTAATCTTCAATAATCTTCCCTTTTAGCATTATAATAAAGCAATTATAATTGAAAATGTATAATCATTGAAGTTTTTAAGATTCACTTGTAGAAAACTGAAACACTCATCCCTTTCTTTAATCAGCAAACTTAGTTAATAGGCTCTAATGCCACATGCAAGTGCAAAGAAAAGAATACATATTTCAATTAATACATTGATAAATACTGTATAAATACTCAACAATCAAATGCTCCGAGGAAGCATTATGACTCAGAAGCCAGAGAATAAGAGGAAGTTCCCAGTACTTCAGAAGCCCTTTAAATACTATACTGAAACATGGTTTTCACATGTGTTTTATTTATGTGGTGCTCTGGTTTTCTTGGACCAGACCAAATGATTATACCTAGAATTTATAAAGTATTTACAGATTTTAAAAGACTTTCATTCACATAATCTTAGTTCATTTGCTTTTCATGATTCAAAGTGGTGAAAATTACAGTAACCCACATTACTTGAGCAGCTAAGATGTTTTAGCTTCTAGACATGCTTTTTCATATCATAGTCATGAGATGTATAGTGAGGGTAACAATATTATAATTGTTTAACTGGTGAGGAAAACAGATGTTGAAGAGTTAAATCCCTTGTTCAGGGTGATGCAATTAGTAGGAGGCAGAGCCAAGAATAAAACCCACCTTTGCTGTGTGCTTAGCAACCATATTACATTGCTTGCAGGAAGACAGTGATTTGTATGAAATAATATGGGTCAATGTGAGCTATAATTCATGTTACTACAGGATTTTATAGCACTATTTACAGTTGAGGCAACGGAGACTCGGAAGTCTGGGGATCACACAGAACATTTCTGTTGGGGCTAGGATTGGTCTTCTTCTGATTCAAAGACCATTGCTATTGCTAGTGTACCATATTTGTCTTTGTCATAGCTCCAAAAAAATTTAAAAGGGAGGGATTTCAGATGCCACTTAATAATCCACAAATATTCTCCATCCCTTCTGCCTAACATACTGGCTGATGCTCTTCACAAGCTGGATACTTTCAACTACAAACTACTTTCAAGTATGCCTGCCTACCTCTGTTCCATTAACGAAGCGAGCTTTGAAGCCAGGTTTTCTCACAGGCTAGAGTTTCTATTTTAGTAGGAAACAAATAAGTTCTTTTCAATTCATAATAAAAAAACATATCTATTCTAATAGACATCTTTTCCTCCGAGCACTTACAATAGACTAGAATGATTGGAATACCAAGTTGGTCCAGTGAGAGAGGCTGTAATACATTTATGATGTAAACCTGAAATCACAGCATGAGAGCTCAGACTTTCATGGTTGATTTAACCCTGTAAATACTTGCAGATACCAGTTCCAGGAGAACTGTTCCTTTTATTCACCGCTATATCACCAATCATTAGTGCCTAGAACAGTGCTTACTATAGAGCAGCTGCTTAATAGATTTGTGTTGAATGAATGAATATATGTATTTCAACAGCCCTCAATTCCATATTTATTTCTCCATTTTAAAAAAGTACTATAAACCAACAAGTGAGATGCCCTACAGAAGCTTCTGTTACAGGTCCTTCCTTATAAACCTGACATTCCTAAACCTTCTTAATAACAGATGGATAATGACATATCCATTTCCCAAAACAACCACAGTAGGATTCAGCGCTTTACTGCATTCCTGGTCAGCTTTGAAAGTATACACACAGTTGCTAATGTCAGAAAAGGCTCTACTTGCCCGAATCAAACCTATGGGTTCAAGAGGAGGCTCTTCCATATGATATCTATACTGAAGAACTAAGAAAACTGGATAAATAATGAGTTTTGCTGATTACTATTTCAATCTGATTGGCTGTGATTTCAGGCTTAAATAAGTAATTGTTTTCTTTAATATGCTAGTAGGTTATATTCCTAGATCAGTTTTAGATGGTTCTGGAGAAAATACATTATTAAGGTAACCAAGAATACTGAAAAAAAAAAAAAAAATTCATAGAAGCAGAGGTGTGATCTAATTTACATTTAAGAGGGGTCTGTGTAATTTTTAAATTTCTATTTTGACTGTTTCTTCTCTTTAAGTCTTAAGTTATTCAGACTTTTTATTTGTATATGGCACATAAAAAAGTGTCTTCTTCACAAGAATAATCATGTTTGTTAACACAATATTGGATACTTCAACAAACTAACCTCCAAATGTCTCAAAATAGAGAATTAGTATTTGTTCACCAAACGTCCAAAAATATTATTTCTGCTCTGTTGTAAGCCATTCTGTAAGTGAGGATTCAGAAACACGGTTTTATTTTATCTAAAGCTTCTGCAAAGGCCATGTTCATCACTATGAAGTCAGGAAAAGAACATGGGGAATTAGGTATATGATTTTTTAGTAAGCCCAGTCTCCCAGTTGGGATGAGGTACAATATTTCTGTTCACATTCCGTTGGCTAGAATTTAGACATATAGTTGTAGCTAACATCAAAGCTCTGCAGTATTTCATGGAAGAAAACCAAATTATCTTGTAAAAGAGTTAGTCAATCAGCAAAGAATGCATGTTTTGTGTATTGTTTGTTTGTTTTTTAACACTTGATTCTGATATATTTTACTCTCTGCATAATTTTGCCTGATTTCTTATCTTCCAAACTTTTCTACTTCCCTTCCCAGTCCTTTGGCTCTCTCTCTATATATTTTTTTTTCTTTTAATTATTTTATTCATTGAGACAATTAACAAATATCTTGCCATAAAATTACTCCCGGTGGCAGCCCCACAATTTCTACGTAAGAAGGATAGGTAAGGGGGGCGGGGGGTGGGGGGTGGGAGATGAGGGTAAGGGGGATCGAATATATGGTGATGGAAGGAGAACTGACTCTGGGTGATGAACACACAATGGGATTTATAGATGATGTAATACGGAATTGTACACCTGAAATCTATGTAATTTTACTAACAATTGTCACCCTAATAAATTAAAAAAGAAAAAGAAAAAGATCAATCTACATAAAAAAAAAAAAAAAAAAAAAAAAAAAAAAGTAGGATAGGGGCATCTATTTAGTTGGAAGAGAGACCTAGGATTTCCTGAAGTTTTAAATACTCTACTTACTTAGTTAAATTTGTTAGATTGCATTTGTGTTTCAAGTGAATTGGAAGAATGAAGGAAATGATTATGGTTTTGGAGATTAAAAATCGTGCACTTTTTTCTTTAGTTTCCCAGTGATGTGTGGTATGAAGATAGCTAGCTTCTATACTGTTTTAGCTACATGCTGGCTTTCACAATCTCTCTGTCTGTAGAAAGTTTGCTTTATTTTGGGATCATTGAGCCATATTCCTCTTTACTACTGTCAACATTTGACACATAGCGGGGGTGCCAAAAAATGTATACAGATGACTTGTATTCATCCTTGTTATGGGTATATATTGAATACTACAATTTTAATACAGTTTCCCTTTCTTAAAATGTATATACATTTTTGGGGGGTATCCTCTGTATTTAAAATATAGAATTTTAAATATGAAGTTAAGTGATCTGTTTATTGCTTCTATGTGCATATCACGTGCAGCGATGCATTTTATTTCAGGGAAGAAGTTAGGTATTTTCCTAGCTTCAAATTAGTGTTCATTTCAATAATGTTTATAAAAAAAGGAAGTATTCTATCTTTATTTTTAATGTGTTCATAAGAAGATAAATACCCTGCTAGCCATAATTTTGAACTTTTCAGAGAGAAGTCTGGTAAAGCAACAACAAAAATTACTAATTATGATGCTATTCTAAAAATTGGAACAGACAGTTGATAGTTGTATACACATCACCTATCCCACACATCGAGCACATTATCTCTGTCTGACAGGCACTAATGACTTTAAGGTTACAGTGACTGAGTTAATAGTGACAAAAGGTATATCAATATAAAAGAATAGTCATTTCACTGAAAAAATTAATCAAATATGAGCTTCATTCTTTTGAATATAGAATTATAAACTATTATCTAGTGGAAGAGTGACTGGTACTGTCAAGACACTATTTTAGACCCCAGGGCAAATACAGAAAAATATGTAAAACCATTTGTTTCCTCAAATCCTGCCAATAGGGATACAAATATATGCCATTTACAGCAAAAAATAAACAAACAACAACAACAAAAAAAAAACACAACACAGTTAAACTAATGAGGAATTCTAAAAGCCAAAATCATCAAATGGTTTGTCCAAGGAATGGGGATATATTACTGGATGTAATGTAATGATTAGAAAATCCTTGGTGGGAGATGAGGGTAAGGGGGATCGAATATATGGTGATGGAAGGAGAACTGACTCTGGGTGATGAACACACAATGGGATTTATAGATGATGTAATACAGAATTGTACACCTGAAATCTATGTAATTTTACTAACAATTGTCACCCCAATAAATTTAATAAAATAAAATTAAAAAAAAAAAAAGAAAATCCTTCAGCTAATAATGATAAAAATATCTTAACTGAGTTTCAAAGAATAACTATAATATTAGTCAGGGTTCTCTATGGAAACAGAACTGATAGGATTTATATATTGAAAGAGATTTATTATAAGGAACTAACTTATTTGATTATGGAGGCAGAGAATCCCCACAATCTGCTGTCTGGAATCTAGAAACCCATGAAAGCTGGTGGTATTCTCTCTGAATCCAAAGGACTGTGAATCTGAAGCAGCAAGGGCAGGAGAAGACTTATATCTCAGCTCAAGGAATCAAGCAGTGAGGGTCAAACTCCTTCTTCCTCTGCCTTTTGTTTCACTCAGGTCCTCAGTGGATTGGATGATATCCACGCACTTTGGGGAAGGCAATCTGCTTTACTGAACTCACAGATTCAAATGCTCATCTCCTTTGTAAATACTCTTACAGACACACCCAGAAATAATGTTTAATCTGGGAAGCCCATAGTCAGTCAAGTTCACATACAAAATTAAACATAACAGCTCGTGATTGGTTTAGCAGAGTGAACAGATGTGTGTGTCTTAGATGAGAAATAAAATTTCAGTAAAAAGGAAGCTCTGTGAGGCTTTAAGCAAGTATAGAGGATATATTATTCTACAGGATGTGTTATTATTTCAGTTAAAAAGACAAACAATAAACTTAAACTAACAGAAGCGAAACAGAAAATTGCTTCACATAATTAAAAATTCTGAAGTACTGCTGAATCCAAGACTCAAATATGCTCAGGGGTCTATCTATATTTCTATTTCTGGGCTCTGATTCTTTCTGACTTAATTCTCAGATAGACTCTTTCTAAACAGCAGAAAATATGACTGCTGTCTGTCCCAGGCCTAGATTTCCCTAGTAGACTATCTCCAGTATATAGAAACTTAGAAAAGGCCAATTTACTTCCTTGAAAACACATGTATTAGTTGTCTCTTTCTACATTAAAAATATAGAGGCTGGAGGTGGGGATCATTGGGGATGATTATAGAGATTGCCTAACACAATCATTGAAACAGTCATTGTAATCTAAAAGATAAAATAGTCTTCCAAGGAGCGGATCATGAGTTTATTCTTCATGTCATGAATGGGGAGAGATCTACACACATCACATGGAATAGGTTCTTCATCAAAAAGACAGCTGATTTTACCAGAAGAGGAAAAGGATTCCTGGAGAGGCAAAAACAGCTAATATTTAGTTCATGGGTCACTGCATGCATGGACTGTCTTGCTGAGGTTTGTTTCCAGGAAACCTGGGCAATTAGAGAGGAAATTTGTGTGGCGATGATCTTGATATTTTTACTTTATATCTGTCGTGCGGGAGACCCTGCTCGCTGCGCCATTTGTCATGCAGGGAGGCCTTCTCGCCGTGCCATCTTTCAGGCGGGGCGGCCTGCGGGGTCTCTGCTCCTGCTCCCCACATAAGAACGCAGGTTATGGTGAGGCCGAAAAGGAACACCCACGGAGCCATAGGTAGGGGAGTCATACCACCATGGTCTCACTGGAGGCTGGGCCCACCGGACGCCGACCTGCCGTCCGCTTTTCTGCCAACCGACCAACGACTCTTCTCCACTCTCTCCTCTGTTCCTCTCTCTCGGCTCTCCTCTTCCGCTCTCTTCGGCTCTGCTCAGCTCTGCTCGGCAATCCTCGGCAATCCTTCGTAGCCACAGCAGTTATACCAGCGGCCAATTGGCTAACCAGCCACAGCCGACGGCCATTCACCACCCGAGCCAGCACCCTTTCACGTTAGGCCGAGAGCGTGTAAACTACTCTCTGGGGTTCTGTCCCCACACTCCACCCCTACAGAGTCTCGCCTCACAATCTACGCGACAAGCGTCTTCCACGAGGGTCCCTGTGCCGTATTAGCCTACTGACACCTACGGAGGTGGCGAAGAAGAGAGGGAGCTGCTTGCTCCAAATCAGAAAGAGAATCTGAGGTTAACAGAATGTCATCAACATAATGAAACAAGGCCACAGAGGATGGGTGATCCCACTGTGCCAAATCCTGGGCCACAAGCCCATGGCAGATAGTGGGGCTGTGCAAGTTTCCTTGCGGAAGGACTTGAAAAGTCCACTGCCGCCCATCCCACGTAAAAGCAAACTGCTCTTGACACTCGGGTGCAATGTCAATGGAGAAAAGAGCATTGGCCAAGTCCACTACATAGTGATATGTCCCCAGCCGGACAGTCAGACGATCCATTAAATCATGAATTGAAGGCACTGCAGCGTGCAAGGGTGGCGTCACCTTATTTAACTCCCTATAGTCCACAGTCATTCGCCAGGTCCCATCTGGCTTCTTGACAGGCCATACTGGGGAGTTAAAGGGACTGTGTGTTGGCCTCACAATATGTGCCTTTTCCAATTCCAATATTGTACGACCAATCTCCTCCTGTCCTCCTGGCAGGCGGTACTGTCGCACTGTAACCACGCGCCAGGGCTGTGGCAACACTTGAGAAGGGTGGTGAGCATGCCCGCGTGTCACCGCTTTCACCACCCGGATCCGGAGATGGAACTCTCCTACCGACGTCTGTAAGCTGAGGCCATGTAGCACATTCACCACTAGAATATATTCCGGAACGGGGGAGACATAAACCTTGTAGGTACGAGGAGGAAGGCTTCCTATACCCAGTGGTAAGGAAACGGCTTTCACAGTCACAGTTTTTCCCCCGTAGCCATCAATGCAGACTGCTGCTCCAGGGAACAGTTCTGGGTTCCCATAAACGAGACTGCAGTCAGCGCCAGTGTCAACTAGAGCCAAAACCCTCTGTACATTCGAAGGGGACCAATGTATGGACAGTTCCACGTGAGGCCTCCGGTCCCTGCTCGTCCCCTCTGACCGGGTACCTTGGCCCCACCCCTGATCAAGCTGCAAGGGGTCAGCCTCAAGCGGCTGCATGAAGTCCTGGAGGGACACAGGTCACATTTTCCCAGACTCCTCCTTTATGCTTCTCCGGAATTGTTGTTCCGGACGCAACTGTTTCCAAAGTTCAAGCAGGAGTGCATTGGGGTCGGTCTATTTTCTTCCTATCGACCCCTGCTGCCACGAGATCACGCCCCATCTGTGCGCGTGTTACTCTCTGAGGCCCGCAACCTCGCCCCTTTACCTTTGGTTTGGGCTTCCAGCTTTCAACTGTGCGGACCTCCTGTCTTAACTTCCTTCGCCTCCAGCTTTCAACATCCCCTAAGGTGGCCATGGCAGTTGTAACTTCATGGATCCGTTGCCCTACATACGGTGTAAGAATAGCAACCAAGGATCCAAAAGCACTCGCAGGTGCAGTATCCAAAACCAGATCTCTCATGCTGGCAGTAAAAAGCTCGTCATCTGGGCCCTGCATGTTGAGGTTAAAAATAGCATGTCTCATACCCATTTCACGGATTATTTGCGTAAGTTCTGTATATGACTGCCATTGACTCACAGTGTCTGGCAGCTCGCCAGCCTGTCCCCATACTGTGCATACCGCAGCAGTGAGCCACTGCATTAGAGAATGGTTGCCCTGGTTGTTGGCCAACCTATGGCAGTTTTGTAACCTTTGACGCAGGGACGGATGCACTGTCATGAAGGCTAGCTTTTCCATCTCGCCTGGGGAACAGAGAATGCTGTCTGCTCCCTCATCCCATAAACGTAATAGCCAAGCCGAGACTGGCTCTCCAGGGCGCTATCTGTACTGCCTCCCTAGCTCCTGCAACTCAGTGGGAGTGTATGGGGTGTAGGTAGTGAACTCAGTCACAGCTGGGTTGCCAGCAGCAATGCCCCCAGGGCCCAAAGGTTGCTCACGTTTTACCCTTTGCTTAAAGATTGGCCGGGCTTGGGGGTTGGGAGCTACATTGTCTCCACTCGCTTCCTCCACCTCTGCCTCAGAGTCTCCACCTTGGGGCCCCTGTTCTAACAGGCGGACCCGGGCTTCCAGCGCTTCCAACCGGGACACCTGGTTCGGCACCCGGGCCACTTCATTAAGCCCATTTTCCGTGTTGAGATTCAAGGCCTTGAGGAACATCCAGCCCACGCGGCTGGCTGTAGCCTTCTCCTCCTCCGGCAACCGCTCAGCCAGAGCCTGCAGGGCCCTCTCCACACTGGCCGGAGAGCCATCCATGTCCTCCCACCCCTCCTTGGGGGTCCAACTCCTGAGAACAGTGGCCACCGAACACCATATACTGTGTGGGGGCCACACGTCCTCCTGCCCAGAGTCAGACGCCATTCCTACCTGGTCGGAATCTTGCTCACCGTGCCAGGTGTATGAGTGGGTGGTGGCCTCCGTGTATAATATCCACAATCCTCGGAGCCAACAGCCGAATCAGATCAAGAAAAGGAGGACAACGCCCTCCATGGCCAAGAGGAAGCTGTGCCATCTGGAGGCTCGAGTCTCCCAGGCAGACCGTGCCTCCCGCTCCTGGCGTAGCTCCTTGCGGGCCTCCCAAAGCTCGACTTTTGTATGCATAGACTGCTCGACCATCCTTCGGTGAGTTTTGGCCGATACCATACCCTGCTCACTGCGCCATTTGTCGTGTGGGGAGGCCTTCTCGCCGCGCCATCTTTCAGGCGGGGCGGCCTGCAGGGTCTCTGCTCCCGCTCCCCACACAAGAACGCAGGATATGGTGAGGCCGAAAAGGAACACCCACGGAGTCATAGGTAGGGGAGTCATACCACCACGGTCTCACTGGAGGCTGGGCCCACCGGACGCCGACCTGCCGTCCGCTTTTCCGCCAACCGACCGACCGACGACTCTTCTCCACTCTCTCCTCTGTTCCTCTCTCTCGGCTCTCCTCTTCCGCTCTCTTCAGCTCTGCTCGGCTCTGCTCGGCAATCCTCGGCAATCCTTCGTAGCCACAGCAGTTATACCAGCAGACAATTGGCTAACCGGTCACAGACGATGGCCATTCACCACCCGAGCCAGCACCCTTTCACGTGAGGCCGAGAGCCTGTAAACTACTCTCTGGGGCTCTGTCCCCACAATATCATAATTAATGAAGTTTTGTTTCTGTTTGCCTGGCTGCTGTGTTTGAAATAAAATAGTGATGCTACGAAAACTGTATAATATAAGGTTGATTTAGCAGAGGAAGCAGAATAAATTTCAACAAGAAGCAAGTGAAGGCATTTGAGTCAGGGGCTGCTGGAGGGATCTAGAGGTGAATATATACATGTCTAACGAGGATAACTGACTTTGAAAATAAAACTTTAGAGACATATGTAAGAAATTGTGAAGGAAGAATTGACATAACTCGCTAAAGATTTGATGAAAGAATTGGAGAGGTAAAGTATATTAGAAGTGAGATTCCAAAAAATGTTCAGTTAGAAGCATATTTTCCCTATTGAAGCATAGAAGATTTTATAAAATATTTTTTGCTCATTATTTCTTCCTGAGTCTGAATTTTCCACAACATATTGTAGTTTCATAAATTCATTCCATTTTAAGTTTTACTTCTAGTGTGTCATTCTAGGATAGTTCTGTATCAGCATCTCCTTTTCTAGCTCCTACTTTTTATATGCAAAGATTTTGTGAGTAGGATTCCTTAAGTACTATGTCAGAATTAGATATAAAAGGGCTGCAAACTCCGGAAATTTGAGTGATATTATAAACAAATGTTAAGACACTGAGACACAACCGTTACATGAGTTATTTTGACAAAACAGTGAAATCTGGAGAAGAATGAACAAATATATTATTTAACTGATTAAAACAGTTACAGAATGTCTACTGTGTGCCAATCTCTTTGCTGGATGATGGGGATAAAAGTGTAAGCAAAAACCCTTGCCATCTTGGAACTTACAATCTGGTGCTGTGGGAGGATAATGCTTACACGTAACAAACAACCAAAATAAACAAAATGATACAAACTGAAAAATGGTGATAAAAGCATAGGATTGCAAAACTTGACATAGAAAGGAAATCAAAAAAGTTTCCTTGAGAAGTAAATTCATTGCAAAACCTGAACAATTTTAGAGCATGAAGTAGGCTAAGAAGGATGACTAGAGCATTCTACGACAGAAATAATAGATGTCTATGGCTGGAGACAGCATAACTTGGCAGAACAACTTAAATATGGCCAGTACTGAAGAAGTACAAAGAGTAAGAGTGTGATATAAGATCAGTCTGAAGAAGTAGAAAAAGGACAAAATATCATTGGAATTTTTAGTTCATATTAAGGATTTTTGTCTGTTGGGAAAATTTCCTGAGATGTACTAGAACTAACCTCCGGAGAAGGAAGAGGCCAAGAGACCAAAAAAAGAGGTTGACAACTCCAGAATTAAACAGAATTTATTAAGGGAATATAATGGACAAAGCAGATTCTTGAGCTGCAGCAAAATGGTGGTTCTCCCCATCAGAAAGAGACTAGGGGCTTGATATAGATAGCCTCCAGGAACATAGGTGGCTTGTAGCCAAGGTGCATGTGCTTGGTAAGAACTGTATATTCTAAAGCAGTAAACAACTTAATGGGCCTACTTACCAATGCGAGAACATTTGTTTCAGGTGATATAGACCCACCCCTCCTGGGGTGAACAGGCAGTCACTGAGAGCAACTCACTTCTCAAAATGGCATTGGTCATGACAAGCACCAGAAACCATTTTGCCTAACAGGTCTTTAACCAAAACTGTACGGAGAAATATTGAAGTAGTTCAGTGTGTGATATCTTGAAATAGCTACTGGCTGAATAGTGGAGAATAGACAGGGGAAGGCAAATACAAACTGTTCCATTTCCCAAAGGTGGAGGACAGCTACACTAACAGAAAGTCTCTGGTTACAAACACTATGTAGTATACTTTGCATAACACATATTTACAGCAGTGACAAAAACCTAATACATATCTGCATTTGTCAAATACAAGAGAAGTGCTTAGGTTCCATTTCATTAATGAAATGGGCTCTGAAAAAATACCTCCAAAAAAGACACTATATTTGCTCTAGGAGTTAGATTGGGAGTTCTTTGTTGGTTCCAACAAAAGTGTAGGATGTGTGTGTGCACGTGCGTGTGTGTGTGTGTGTGTGTGTACAGAGGATGGTATATATATATATATATATATATATATATATATATATATATATATATAAAGAAAGGAAAACAGTCTTAAAATTATAATAATATATACTGATAATGAAAGATGAACACAAGTCACATTTGACTTCTGCAATTGCAGGAGGTGGTCAAAGTGGTTACCATCAGCGTCAAGACACTTCTGATTACAGCAAACTACTGCTTAAGCAACGTTGACCAAAGTGTCCACTGTATACACTTTTTGGCACACATATACACATACATACATATATGTGTGTGTGTGTGTGTATGTATGTATATATATATATATATATATATATATATATATATATATATATATATGGTAAAGGAAGGAGAACATTACAGGGATTATGTATGAACTGATCCCTAGAAGAGCAAAGCCATCAACGTACAAAGACTTTAGAAAAATTTCACTTATTAGCCCACAAAGATGACCAAGCTTCTATTCTGGAGACTCTGGTTAAACAAAAGGAGAAGCCCAGAAGACTCATAATTAATGGTTGCACTGAGAGTGGATTTGGGCTTCAAGCTTTAAAATTATCCTAGTGGTTCAGAACTAAAGAAACTTAGGAAGTAATTTAAGAATTATCTGGGTTAGTGATACCCCAGTGCACTTGACAAAAGCAGAAAGAAAACTTCGCTGGTGTGGAGAAAAACTTATTAAGAAGGCCATGCGTACATGGTAGTCTTACAGGAACAAGGGAGTCCCTTTATAGGTAATTTCAGATTGGAAAAACAAAGTAAGAAGCACATGATGCAATCTACTATAAGCAGGAGTCAGCTTTGCAAAAGCTAGTTAATAGTGCCTGCCATTATGATCTACACCGAGGTTGCTGGCTCACTCCACTGCCAGTGCAACTGAAGCTTCTGTTTATCTTTCAATGTTCAGCTCTTCATGGAAACTCTTAATAAACAGGAACTGTAGTTGTAACACCCTTGCCCTATGATTTGTACACATTTTTATAGGTTCTTTACTCCCAGGGAAATCTAAGATATAGATGCAATTCCATACTTGTAAATATGCTACCCCACTGATCCTGATCTATTGTCCTTGAAATAAACTTGGCAACTTTTTCCCAGGCGATTCTTTAATCCTTCAGATTAACAAACTCCTAATGAGCCTGCTTTACTAGTGCACCAGACACATCTAGACATACTGATGTTTTGATGTAAAAACAAGTTAGACTCAAACTGTGCTTCTGTGGCAAAACAATTATACTCACACTTTCTACCCTATGGAGTGACTATAGGATTCAAATGAACAAAATGTGTGAAAGCATTTTGAAGACTATGATCCATGTAAACTATGAGGGATTATTATTTAATTTATCCATTTTATTTTGCTTCTTTACAAAGCTAATTCATCTTTTTAATGCTAGACGTTTGGGTACTGGTAAGAGCATGGAGCTAGCTACTTGGCTCATAAACTACTGGCCAAGATTAAAAGACAGACTCAAGATTTCCAACTTAATTTACTTACTGTATTAATTATCAAAACAAAACAAAAAAAAACTGAGAGTCTACTTTCAACTCATGAAAAATATGCTTAAGGAACTGCATTATGCCCTAGCTATTGTCTCACAGATCAAAAATAAAACAGATGCAGGCATTTTGACATACATCAATTTGGGCTACAGGGCTACCAAAAACTACCAAAAAATTCTGTACAAAATACTCTCAACTGAGTAATTTAGGTCTGTCTATATATCAGAAGTTTTATCTGTAAAGCATTTTTCAACATTCTGAATGGTCTATGGTTGTGTTCACTTCTTACTTTTACTCTGTAGTGATTTGGACAGTAATAGACAGACTGGTTTGTGGCCTCTACTTCTTTGGTAGTGCAATATGCATGAATGCTTTTTTGAGTGGCAATCACAAATTGTTTAAAAAAATGCAACACAAAACCAGCTTTCAGATTTCAGTAACTGAGGTCAGTTTGACATTTGGAGACAGTGGGCTTGTTAATAGTATGTCTGCATAGTTTTGCATAATTTGAAATGCTAAATAAGTCGCTAAATAAAAGTCAAGCAAAAGTAAAATTTTCTGCTTGACTGAAGAGGATGACGGAGGTTTATACTTTCATTATCTAGAGATTATTTAAAAATTTGTTTTAATTAAGATGAGCTGAAAGGGGAAAAAACAAAATAACATTTAAAAAAATATCTTAGCACTGTGAAAGTATAGGAGACTTGAGGTAATTTTCTGTTTCATTTCCAATGAGTCTCTTCAGTTCAAGAAACTATATCTGTATTACTGTACCTTCCATAATGTTTTTCTTTTTTTTAAATAAATATTTAAACAAGACTTCTGCCCCTACTCCCCTCTGCCCCCTACTGCCCTCTGTCCCTAACCAGTCACCCTCATCTATGACTCTTGGCCTTAAATGTTTTGCTGGCACGATTCACAGTACTCCATGGACCTGGCTTCTCAGTACTGATACTTCTGATTGTTCCAGTTTTCTCCCCCTTTAATGTGTTCAGTTCTCACTTGATTGGTTGATCACCAGCAAACTGGCATTAGCTCTGTTTGATGTCTTTGTTTATCTAAAAATTTTATGTAAAAAACTGAGTTTAAAAATTTAATTATATAAAATAACTATATATTAAAAACAACTATAAACATAGTTGTCTTGTTACATAATTAACAAAACAACTCCACAATATTTTAATCAGTTTGTAATGTTACCAAAAAAATAATGCAATTATAATAATGAAGCAATGAGTCTGCTACTGAACTAAGATAGTCCCATTTGATCACCATCAATTACTTCCTAATAATTTCTCTCCTTTCCACCCAGGAGAGACAGATCTTTGTATATCAGGGGGCAAACATTTGTTAATCTGAAATTCTGCTATATGATTTACCATAAGTTGTATTGCTTTGTCGTTTGTTTCTTTGCCTTTAGAGCTAAAGTAGCAGCGCAAAACATATGAGCTGTAAATCCTACCTCTACCAGAAAGAAAAAACATATTCAGTGTTACAAACTGAGCTGACCTATTGCATTGCAAAGCAGCTGTATTAAAATGTGCATCCCTAACATTTGTTCTGAATTACAAATATTTGGGATCCAGTTCTACCTGTTATTAATTAGCTTAGGGTAAGTCACTTAATCACTCTAGCAATTGATGCAATATACACATTTAATCCATAAACAGGTGAATGAATGCGTTTCAAAGTGCTTCAAAGCTTGGGGGGAAAAAGTGTTCAAGATTGTAAGAAAGCAAGTATTCTCTGAAGGTAAGCTGGAATGAAAACAATCTCTAGTGTCTGACTCCCTTTACTTACAAAAAGTCAGAAGACCATAATTATACAAACTCTTTGATGTGCATTACAGAAATATCACTGGGATCGACTCCCAGCTTCTGCCCAGCAGCTGTTGTCAAATAGAGGCTTTTCCTAGAGTAAGGCATGGGTTGTTGGAAGGGGAAAGTGAGGGCAGGCGTCAAATGCTACCTCCACTTTCCCTCATTCTTCTGGCTCAATCTCTTCCGAACAGGAGTATGCAATAGGAACCAACTAATTGGGAGATTCTAGAAGTCCCAGCAAGCCATGAGACTTATAATTGTCTTTACTGATATTTAAGTAGAATATGTATTAGCAGGTAGGGCCAAATAGCAGTTCTTGGACATAGTTGATTTTAAAATTGGATCCCCAAACTCTAGGCCAAGTAACTAACTGTGACTCTCGCTCTGGTCATTTCATTATCCTTATATTTAATGTATCCCTGCAATTTATGCAAATGAATTTTGGTTCCCACTGTCACAAGATGATAGGGTTTTATTTCCTTGGAAATGTAAAAACTTTGTTTTCAATGAACATAGTTTTGATTTAAATCTTCAAATGTTGGCAAGATAAAGTATGCTATAACAAACCCTAATTTATTTAACCAAACTGAAAATTGTAAAAAAAAGAATAAAAGAAGCCTACTGAAAACATGCAATGTTTTGGAGAATTAGAATGCCTTGTATCATTTAGAAGTTCAATATAAGAATCTTTCTCTGGTTCTTATCTTCCTTTTATGGCCTCTGTTCTTGGCTCAAGCATACTTGTAGCTCTCCAAGCAACAATTTGGAGCTTACATGAAAATTACCCATCACTAGCTACATTGGTCAATTAATTTTTGTAAGAAGAAGCACCAAAAAGCATTCAGAGAAGCATGATTTTCAAAGACGTCAAAGCTTGATCTGGTACACTGTATACCTGAAAATTACCTGAGAAGCTTCTTATAATTTTGATTCCTAGAACCCACTTTAGAACTGCTGATAAAAAATCTATGGGCAGAGACAAGGAAATGTTAATTCTATACACATTATCTACTATTTCTATTGTACATGAAGTTGCTAACAACTACTCATTAGGGGAAATAAATCTGATTTAACTTCAACTTATTTCTGTGTTTAGATTGTGCTGTGATATTTACTTACTGAACATCAATTTTGAACACTACAAATATCTCCTACCCTGACCTCTGCAGTCTGTTAAAATTCCCACATGCTTTCTATATAGATACTAATGCTTTAGATAAAAAATAACTATAAAAGTAACTTTTAAGCAATTGTATGTATAAGGAACTATGCTGAATTAAAAATTATAGAAATGTTAGCAAAAATACCTTGGTATATGAAAAAAACATATATATATATATATATATATATATATATATATATATACACACACATATATATGTATGCATATATATGTATATATAAAAACATATATATATATACATATATATGTATATATATATGTGTATACACACACACACACACACACACACACACACACACACACAAGTAAAACCTGAAAGAAATGAGTACAACTCTAGGATGTTAAACAGGAGTTAGGAATAGCAGTACAAACTCATGGTGTTGTTATTTATTTTTAGATAGATATTTTGTAATTCTGGCCACCAAAAATAATTACTGGGAAGCAATTACAAGTAATGATGGGTGCTATAATCATATATGTTTCTGTCTTTAAGTTTCATTATTTTTTTTAATTAGTGTCCTGTGTACAAAACAGCATAGTAATTAGACATCTACATACCCACAAAGTGATCATCCCGATAATTCTATTACCCATCTGACACTGTACATAGTTATTACAAGACTACTGACTATATTCCGTATGCTATAATTTACATCCCATGATTATTTTATGATAGTTTACATTCAATATCATTTTATATTATTTTCAAGTGTACAGTGCCATGGCTAGATGTCTATATAACTTATGAAGTCATCCCCCCGATAAGTCTAGGACCCACCTAACACCATATATAGTTATTATAATACTATTGACTATATTCCCTATACTGTACTTTATATCCCTGTGACTATTTTGTAACTACCAATCTGTACTTCTTAATCCCTTCACTGTTCTTATGCAGCCCCCAAGCACACTCCCATCTGGTAACCATCAGTTTGTTCTCTGTATCAATGAGTCTGTTTCTCTTTTGTTCATTTATTTTGTTCTTTAGATTTTACATATGAGACCATATGATATTTGTCTTTCTCATTCTCACTTATTTCACTTACCATAATAGCCTCTAGGTGTATTCATGTTGTTGCAAATCACACTATTTCATTCTGTATAAAAGTACCACAATTTATATTGATGGGCATTTTGGGTGTTTCCATATCTTGGCTATTGTAAATAGTGCTGCAGTGAATATAGGGGTAAATATATCTTTTCAAGTTAGTGTTTGGAATTCTTTGGATAAATCCCTAGGAGAATTGCTGGGTCATAAGGTAATTCTATTTTTAATTTTTTGAGGAACCTCCATACTGTTTTCCATAGTGATTGCACCAATTTGCAATTTCACCAACAGTGCACAAGGGTTCCTTTTTCTCCATATCCTCGCCAACACTTGTCGTTTGTTCATTTATTGATGATAGCCATTCTGACAAGTGTAAGGTGATATCTCATTGTGATTTTTGGTTGCATTTGTCTGATGATTAGTGACATTGAGCATTATTTCATATGTCTACTGATATTTGCATGTCCTCTTTGGAGAAATGTCTATTAAGTTTCATTTTCAAATGAAAGGAACTAATACTGTACCTTGGAAAAATGGCTGAATTTATGTCTGAGACAGGAAACATATAAGATTGGCCTGGAACATGAATTATTGGGACAAATACAAAGCAAATATCAAAGACTGATGGTTTGTGACAAAAAGGTATGGTGGCAGATCTGAAAAGTATCCCATAGGGAAATATGTGATAATTTCATCAACAAAAACAATAATGTCTGCAACAGATTGAGACCTATAGGTTACCTGAAAGTCTATTATTTCATAATAATTTTCAAATAAAGAAAACGAACAAAACATGACACTTAAAAACAGCTACTTCATTAATTACCTACCTTGAATATTACTAAATTAAAGGAAAATAATTAAGCATTCATTCTGATGTGCCTGATCAAATTGTCTATAAGGATAACTAGAAGGTCATGATTGAGTAAATATGCTTTACTACATGATAATTCTCATTTTAAAATGTAGGCAAATAATTATATCAGAAAATTGCCTTTTTACAACCCCCTAAAGATGTACTTGATGCAGTCAACAATTATTAACAGATGCTAAAAACACTACTTGAAAACTTGTTTGTGGATTGGACATTCACCAAACTATTAGTATCCTAATTATCTGCTCATTATAAGGGGAAAAAGATAAATTTACCCTGGAGGGATCAGGCTGTCACCATCTGAACCAGCTGAGCAGTTGCTAAAGTTAGAGCTTCCAGCATCCTTTGCTTTATGACAAAATGTAAAATGAAATAGATAGAACCACCTATTTCATATTATGGCAAAAATACTAAACAAAATTTACGGAAGCCTTTGTATAAGAACCACCTATTTCATATTATGGCAAAAATACTAAACAAAATTTACGGAAGCCTTTGTATCTAATTTCCAATTCAGAAGAAATACAAGAAATAGAAAAACAAGTTAAATCATAATACACAGAAGCAATTAGACATCCAGAATTCTGTAAAAGAAAACTGATGTTCTCTCTCCAACAAGCCAATGTCTTGGGTTACAAAAAGATTCATAAATGGTAAATGTACTCTAAGAAAATTGTTTAGATATTGGTTCAATCAAGCCAATGATAAAAACACAATTTTGCTTTAGCTATCAAAAAATTTGAAGGTGGACTGAATATTAGATAAAATTAAGAGACTTTTTAACTCTGGTACGTAAAAACAACCTTTTTTAAAAGAAATGTATACTAACATTTCATGATTGCAGTACTTGATTTAAATACTCCAGTAAATTAAGAACAAAAGTAAATATAGCAAATGTTAAAATTTGTTAAGAATTAATGATAGGTTTTGTCAGATTCAGTAAAATATCTCTATTATTATATATAAAGGAAATTTTCACCAGAATATTTTAAAGATGTAATTTTAAGACATCTTCAGTATTCACTTAATTACTAATCAGTATTCCCTTAAATGGAAAACATTGCCATCTTAATGATTACCTAATTTTGCTAACCCAGCATTTTTGGTCTGTTTTCTCCACTGAAGCAGATATAGCTAGTCTTAGAAAGTTCAGGCTGCTACAATACAATATCACGTACTGTGTAACTTACAAAATACAGAAATTTATCTCTCATAGTTATGAATACTGAAAGCCTAAGATCAAGGCACCAGCATGGTTGTGTTCGGTGAGGGCCCTCTCATTGGTTCATAGCTGGTGTTTCCTCCTTGTGTCCTCACATGGTGGAAGTGGAAAGAGAGCTCTGTGAGCTCTCTTTTATAATAGCATTGACTCCATTCCTGAGAGCTCCACCCTCATGACCTATGCACCTCCCAAAGGCCTCACCTCCTAATATCATCATAATAGCATTAGGATTTCAACATAAGGATTTGGGGTGAGGGAGGGCCACAGACATTCAGATCATAGCAACTGGTGAAAAAAAAAATGAAAAAAAGAACAATTAAAGTCTTATAAAATGGTCTTAAGAACAGGCTGCACATGAAGAAGCATTTATTCAAAAGAACCTACTAACACTCAGTAAGGCAATGAGAGCTTGTGGCATTTGAACCATGAACTACTCTCTCCATCCTATACACCACTTTGATCCTAATAAGATGAGAACTCAACTCTGGATGGGTGCAACCAGAACATAGGACTTGCTCTTCTACCCCCCAGATGAAAGCTATGGCATCTTATAGATAGCAGTGGGAAATCAGTATTTTTCATCCCCTCCCTCCCCCCTCAGTTACCTGTTGCAAATAGCAAGCAAGAGAGTTTGGCCAAGAGGCTGGAGTCTCCATTTTTCCATCCAGACCCCACTCAGATTTGGTGGCTCTACCACAGGTGCAGCGTGCTAAGAATACTGATGCCCAATTGCCTTTGCCATTTTTCCCCCAAATTTTAAAATTCTTAGCCCACAGGTTACATTTTTTTTCTCTATGTAAAGGGAAAGGGAAACCAAAAAGACCAGAGATCTCAACCCCTACCCAGAGCTCTACTTATAAACAGCACTGTCACTTAGAAACAAGACACTATCCTCAGCACTACCTCCATATTTGTAGCCCAGAGATTTTGTCCATGGGGAGAGATAGGACATCAGAGAGTTCTGTAGCTCTCCTCAGTTCGAAACAGAGTGTGAGAAAGTTCATGCCTAAGGACACCCTCAAAATCAATGGTTTTCATGGAAAGCAGTTAAGTGAAGGCTGGTGGTGTGATTAGAGATGTAAGTGAAACCACAGGGCAGACATTTTTCCAGAGAGAAAGAGAAAAAGAGACAGCTAAGAACATACCTCAAACACTGTGGAGTCAGAAGAAACCTCAAAAACAACCCCTTTAAAGGGACCAGAATATAACTGGATCAGTCTTTAAAGTAATTTATTCTGTATGGCATTGCTGAAAACCATAAAGCTATTAAACCTTTGAGTTTAACAGCTGGACATAGTCAGGAAAGAGACAGTCAAACAAATTAAAACAAACATACAACAGAAATTGACTTTGAGAGGGGCCAGATTTTGGATTTAAAAAAGACTTCAAAATGTGTTCACTGAATATTTGATTTAAATTTTTAGCTAACTTTTTGAGCAAAATGTAACTAAAAGAAAAATGGTTTACAAAAACAAAAGTTCATCATCATAGGACAATGATGTTGATATACAAAGTAGGTCTACAAAGGTGAAAATAATTTTGAAGTTCAACTGATGGTGGATGATCAGTAAAGAATCAATGTGTCTATACTTTCATGATGTACGTTTTTATTTTAACATAAAACTTATCAAATGCACTAAAATCAATCTTTGTATATTGATTTTATAACTTGAAACTATAAAATGAAAATATTTTATAACTTAGACTATAACTTCTATTTGTATTTATATAATATCATAGTTTATTTGATATAATTTTGTGTCTCCATAAATTGCAAGTACACTGGTGCTCACAAATGTCTTATTTTTCTATGAATAATTTTAACCACAATATTGGACTCTACCCAACACTGAATATTTTGTCACAAAACTATTTTTCCCAAGTTTTAAAATTTTAAATACATTTACAGTAGCATTCTTAATTATGTCAGATGTTTAACTTTGTGGAATCAACTTTTAAAAGTTTATCGGTTGCCATGATTTATATTAAGAAATGGAAACCTTAATTGGAGATAACCTCATGTGAAACATCTATTGACAGTGATGTCAATAAATCAAGCATAATTTAAATGCTTAGACAGTTCTGCTACAGTGGTAACACATTAAATCTGCCATTACACTTATATTTGAGCTCTAGAACTGTCATTTTTTTTCTCGATGACAACTCAAGCTTCTCAGAGTAATAGGTAAACCCAATTTTGCAGCTGCGTCTGTTTCTATTGTTTTCAATTCTAGTCTTCTAAATTATTATTGATTTTTGGAGTGTGTGTTAATGCTTCTTTAACATATTTATGTCTTCTGATTTTCATGTTTTCTTTAGTATCACTATTATCATCATAGCCCCAATGGTAGATGTGAAACATGAATGAATATTTTATGTAAACTATACTTTAATTACCACTTTTTATTTAAATGCAATAACTTATTTAACTTATTATTTTTAACTTACTATTTCAAAAAGTGTTCTTGCAAAATAAAAATGCATACCTATAAACTAAAATCAAACCTTGGTAACAAAAATGTTCATACTGATTTGTATAAGTTCTATAGCAGAACAGTTCAGCCATTTTGTGAGCATATTTCATGTATGCCTAAAGTATAATTTCCCACATTTCTCCTTGGCCCTATCTACCAGCGCTGTAAAACAGGGTATTTTGTAAGCACCAGGGTAAATCATAACAGCATTGTCAAACATCCAGCAAACATCCGTTAGGCTCAACAACATTCAGCAGTTCTCCCGAATCATCTAGCATAGTTGAGGGGAAGAGAGTTGTGCTCTTAGCCATCTTTCATATTTAAGCATATTAAATGACAACCATGTTCACTGAGAATGCTTACTTAGACAAAAGCAGAAGCTGAGAGCATAGAGTGCAGTCCTGGGTAACTCATCATGAGTTATTTTCATACATTTTTAAGAATAATATTTACTTTATAAATAGAAATCTAGGAAATGCTGTGATGATTTCAATGGGATGCAGGACTGTAGCTAAAATTGGGATTCTCGTAAGCAAACATTTCGTATGGTTACATTAAAACTGGTAGAAAAAAATGTAAACTCACTCAAGATATTTGATCAAAATGATAATTTTAAGGATACAGAAGGACCTAACAGAACTGAAGAATACTCAGAAAATGGAAGTGTGCCTTGAGAGGGACTGGATCTAATAGGTGATGCTTTGTACATTTTCTCTTTCTGAGTCTCTGTCCAGTCATTAGTCTAATCTAGCAATTAGTAAATTTAGTCTCTGTCTAGTGAATTGTAAAGTTTTAGAATGTATCCTGCAAGCAATGGAGAGTTTAAGGTACTTTATAAAAGAAAATATGATCAGATTTACATGTTATTATAGAAAGATGACTATGACTATAAAATGAAATGTCTTCAAATGATTCCTCCTTCTCTTTAAAATCCCCCAAGGGGGAAAACAAAACAAAACAAAACACACCACAAAATCACCTTTTGGAGATTTTCTCCTGCTTCCCCAAGAGCAGGCTCCCAGGTGGTGATTTGCTTGCTGATAGGATGTGTCCCAAGTGTGTACAAATTAAGCATTCCTCCCAAACCAATCTCATAGGCACTAAAAAGAATCCTCTGAATTGTACTTATATTTCTCATTATGCTCCAGGTGGTCAAATTTGTGTTAAACAACTTCCTCTGTGAATGGTATTTTGGATGCTATGTCATGGGGAATACACCGCAGGGTGATAAATGCAGATGTTCTCTGAGTGGAAGCTCTGCTAGAGTAGGATCATATTATAATTTGGAGCATTTTTTCATTACTTTGAATATAAGCATTATTAGAATACTGAGGAAATGGTTTAATATGTATAAACATTAAATTTTAAAGACCTAGATATTAAGCATAAATATTAGTCTTGTCTGTAGCTCAGTGGCAATCTGGCTCCCTGAGACGCATCTCTAGAACTCACTCAAATACAAATTTCTTAACTCCCCTCCTCAAGATTCTGACTTGGCTGGTCTGGGAATGATTTATTAAAGTATCACAAAGACGAGTAGGGGATATTCTCTACCTTCAAATATTTACGGGCTAGAAATGTTTTATATCATCCCCTTGTACTTTATTTGCCCTGTTCTACCCAAGTACATATTCACCTGTATTCATGCTTGCACTATCATATGAACCTTTTCTGTGTCAATCTGCCTGCCTGTAGTTTCAACCAATCCTATCTACCCCTGTGCATGGTATACTTCAAAGAAATTTGAATGTACAAATTCCTGTCAATTTTAACTCCTGCGAAACCCAGTTACTCCTCTCCATTTTGACTACCACCACATTTGTCTAAACTATACTTTTATCCTTGATAAACTTCAGGTTTAGCTTCCTAACTCAGGTAGCTTCCTACCTCACCCATTCTTCCTTGGAATCTATTACTCATAATACAGGTGACATTTTAAAATGCAAATTGAATCCCATCATCACCTGCCCCTCTTCCCCATACTTCCCTCTTAAATATTTTCCTTCAGTATCTTTTCATCTGCATTTAGGAGAAAGTAAAAAATAAAAAAATAAAGTTAAATTTAAAAAAAGCAAACAAACAAAAACAACAATAAAAAGAACAAAATACAGTACTACAGAATCTACATATCCTAGCCATAAGTACCTCTCCCACATCATCTTACACCAGGTTTTCATTTTCATACTTTGCCTCAACCATTGCAACCCCCCCTCCTTTTTTTTTTTTTTTTTGTATCTTCTGGACTGTGGTTGAGAGATACTTTATTGATACTTTACAAATGACTGCATAGAGCATTCTAACACAGCACACATTTATCTCAGAATTACTGTGGATCAGGAATTCAGGTGTGGCTTCACTGAGTGCTGTGCTGAAGGTCTCACAAGGCTGCAACCAATTTGTCGGCCCAATTGTGTCCTCATCTGGAAACTTAACTTTGTAAGAATATATTTACATTTTATTATTAAAGTTTTCAAACATCTAGAAAAGTAGAGAAAATAGAATAATAAGGTAACATGTGTTCATCATCTATTTTAAAATATTATCAACATTTAAATGTTGATAGGACCCATTTTATTTCATCTTTACATATCCTCACACACACTTTCCCCCAGTGGATTATTTTAAAGAAAATTCAAAACATTAAGTAATTTAATCCATAAATACCTTACTATAAAAAAAAAAAATGTAGATGAGCCTTAATGGCTCCATCATGACATAAATAACAATAATTTCTTAGTATCTAGCTACAAATCAGTGTTCAAATATGCCCAATGAGCCCACAAATGTGATTTGACAAGTGGGTTTGTGTGAATTGGGAAATAAGTTCCATACATTGCATTTGGTCGATATTCTCTTAAGTGTATTCTTTTTTTACTTCATGTAAATTTTATTTGAAATAAAATACAAATTACAGAAAATTTCAAAAATTAAAAGTATACAATGATGAATTTGCCAACCACTTTTTTTTTGCCAACTACGTTTCCTCTGCTCAGGGCAACCACAATCCCAACTTCTAAGACTATAGAAAAACTTTATGTAAATGAGTTTATATAAACAAGTTTGCGTGTGCATGCAAGTATGCATGTGAATCATCATGAGACAAAACAATAATAAAAAACAAAAAAAGTAACCATTACCCTTGCCACATACCATACAGAAAAGTATTTGAGATATCAACAAAAATATAAAAGAGGAAATAATAAAATTTTTATAAGAAAACATAAAAGAATGTCTTCATGACCTTATGGTAGTCAAAATTTCTTAATCAAGACATGAAAAGCAGAATCCATTACAAAGGACAATAAATTGGACATCATTAAATTCATATATTACATTAATCAAAAGAGTCTGAAAGAAAATTGAAAGACATATAAATTGCCAATAGAAATATTAAAAATTGTATGACACCGTTAGCTATCAGATGAATGCAAATTATAAACCACAATGAAATACCATATATACCCACTAGAAAGGTTGACATAAAGAAGAAAAACAACAACAGAAACTGATCATGGCAAGCCTTGGAAGTCTACTCAATAACTGAAATTGTCTTACATTGCTAATGAGAGTGTAAATCAAACCACATTGTATCAAACTACATTGGAATATTTTAGTGTATAAACTTAGGCTAAACATATGCTTACTGTATAATGCACAATACTACTAGTTATCGTGCCAAAAATTAGTATGTATCTATATCTATATCTGTATATCTATCAAAATCCATCTAGAGAGAGAGAGATACAGAGAGAGTGGGGGAGGGAGGGAAGAAGGGGGAGGGAGGGAAGAAGTGTGAGGGAGAAAGAGAGGGAGAGGGAGGAGAGAGATCTACTAAAAGATAAGTAGAACAGTGCTTTTTACAATTTTATTAATAATAGTGCCAAACTGGAGATAAATTAAATGAATATCAAGAGGCAAATGAAAATATACATTGTGGTCTATACATACAACGGGACAATACACTACAATTAAAAAGAACAAACTGCTGATATGAACAACAGTTGGGAATCTAAAAATTGTTATCCTAAGTGGATGAGGCCAGACAGAAAAGAGCAAGTCCTGATGATTTATAGGAAGTTCAAAATAGGCTGAACTCTTGATATACACGCGCATGATAAAATAGTGATAGATGTCTGCATGGATGGTTTTTTCTGAGACCTATTGACTGGAAAGACGCATGAGACACATTCTGGGGACCTGGAAATTTTCTACATATTAACATAGATCATGGTTGCAAGGGTGTATACGTATAGAAAATGTATTTAAGCTGTATACTTAAGAGCAGCGCAGTTTATGCACTTACAGTTAATATGTTGTATTTCAATAAAACATAAAGACAAGCACACACACTGACAGACACATTTTCTTTGGCTAGAGGAGATTGGGGACAAGCCTTAGGTAGAGAAGGAGGAGCACAGGACTGGTCTCTTATACTGTCTCTTCTCTTAAATAACCCTCCGTTATACCTTGATATTTGTTTCCAAATTTTAAACTAGGTGAATCCTGAAATCCTCTATTATTCTGAGGGTCTATGAACTAGGGAGTAGCCAAAGATAGTATCAAAGCTCTTGGAATTCTATTACTGATACTACTTAAAAAAGGTGTAAGTTTGGAAATTTTACCGATTCTACATTTTATTAAATTTTATATTTTACTAATGTGTAATATAGGCACAACCCTTCCCTTACCCTATCTCATTCTACTCTGGAAAAAAAAATATATGTGAAGAGACTTATATTCATAGAGCTGTCATTTTGAACAATCAGAAGGACTCAATGACTGTTAAATGTCTTTTTTTTTCCTACTTTGATACCATTTCATAATAAAACTCCCTGATTATATTCTCTGCACTATAGAAGTGGAATTTAGACCTAGAAATCTACAGTAAGATTAACATTTTTACCAGGATGTCATGGTAACCAACACAACTTACTGTACTGTTTAATAACTTTCTGTGGTCCTCAGTTTATTAAACGGTAACTAAGGTCATATAATATGCATTCAAAGAATATTAGCTATAGACGTATCTAGTGGTGAAGTCCTATTTTGAAGCACTAAATACCTTATGTTAAATTCTCCTCCATTTTATTTTCCATGAAAATTGCTGATATATTTTAAAAGTATTGGCTTGAAATGTTTTATATTGTTCATGTCTTTTTTGGTTTGGGAATTCAGTTAGAAGCTTTGATTTTAAATAAGTGCTGGGTGACAGTGGACTTTATTAAATATTTTACTTAACTAATTGAAATTAAAAAATTGTCACAAATAACTTGAAATTGTCTAATCAATGAAAACTACTCATATTCCTTCTCTTCTTATAGCCCTTCAGTTGCTCCTGTGGGTAAAATCCAAACTTATCATCATGACTTAGAATTCTATGCTATTTTTTTCTTATATAATTTAGTCTTCGCTTCCATTTCCAGCTTTAGCTCACACTGTTCCTAAGTCTCACCAATATGTTTAGCCTTGTTAAAATGCTTTCAGTTTCCTAAACATAGGCTTTTCTGTTGCCTGTGGATATTCAAATAATGTTAATGGTATTACAGTCCATTTTATAAAATATACTTTTCAAATATTGCAAGTATATACCAATATAAGAGCCTTTTGAAAATAATACAGTTGAATGCATTTATGTAAGAAAATGAAGAATATAAGCATTGACATTTCACTGTCCTTTTCCTAGCAATACGACACTATCAAAACACACACACACACACACAAAAAAAAACATGTTTGTTCATTTTCAAGCCCTTTACACAAATATAAAACATATGCAGAAGAAAAAGACTAAATATTAATGACCTTCATTTATTTACTGATATTAAAAAGTATTTAAAGTTTTAAATACATCTAATGAATGAATACAATCTTGCTTTTTTTCCCCATTTAGTGAATAAATAAATGAAGTAAAAAACAAAGAAGTTAATATAGCTCTTGCACTGCTTACCTGTGTGATTTTGATCAATTTATAAACTTTTAAGCTTCATATATTCCATGTATAAAATTAGATGATGATGCGGTTGTGGGTTAAATATTTTGTGAATGAAATTTAAAAGTAAACTAAGTTAGACTCCCAGCTTCCATGTAGGATGCAGATACCATTGAGTGCTCGTGAGAAAGACTGAAGACAGGGTAAAAGAGCTGAGAAAGCTGTGCATAGCCCATGACACATGCCTGGGGGAAGAGAACATAGTTCTGTAAGAAAGACACAAAGACCCATGTAGATGATATTCTTTTGTATTGCCTAGGTAAAAATAAAAAAAAAATGTCTTAGCCTTTGGACAAAGGGTAGCAAATAATATTGTCTCAGGACAGTTGCATTATACAAAGATAATAGGGTCAAGTCATGTAACAATGCTACGTGCCTATGCATCTTAAAAAGTAGAGGTTCAAAATATCTGGGGGGAAAAAGCAAAACAAAACAAGCAAATAAGCAAACAAAAAACTAAAAACTGATAGAATTGGAAGGAGAAATAGAAAAGTCCACAAATATAGTTGGGTACTTCAAGACTTATACTGCAGTTTTGCAAGGAATCTATAGATGGAGTAGAAAGGATACCAATAAGGATAAAAAAGGAAATAAACAACACTCTTAACCAATTTGATCAACTCAACATTTACAGACTTTTTATGTAACTAGAGAAGAGTATACAATCTTTTTCAGTGCACATGTGCCACTTACCAAGGTAGACCCTATTCTCGGTAATAACATAAAAGGAGCAAGTTTAAAAAATTCAAACTGCAAGAAGTATATTTATTGGAACATGATTAAACAACACTCAATCACAGAAAGATAAACAACAAAACTGAAAAACAACCCAACTGTTCAGACATTGAAAACATATCTAAAAAAACAATAGACCAAAGAGAAATATTAAAAACTTTAAAATTGAAAGAAAAAATTTTAAAAGTTACATAAGATGAAGCTAAAGTAAACCATCCTACTGGTTGTATTTCTCTAGGGTACTCTCACCAACGCAATAACAACAAAAAAAAGGATTAAATTCTGATGTAATTAAAGATGTTATTTATATGTGTGTGGGGGGGTGAGGGGGGGTGCGTGTCATAAAGGTGTCTGACAATTAAGTTCGCGAACTCATCCTAGAGAAAGTGCTACATCCCTCATTGCTGAATGTCACTATGGTCACCTTCAACATACTCCCCTTGGGAATCTATGTATGCACTGATGCCAGTGCCTAGTCCACCTTTCAAAGCAATTTTGGAATTCTTTTTTATAGAATGGCCATCAGAGCTGTCATCCCTTGATGTCCTATATTACCCTTGATGTCCTGAATGTCATCAAAATGTCTTCCTTTCTACATTTCCTTTATCTTCAGGTAAAGAAAGAAGTCATTGGGGGCCAGATCAGGGAGGTAGGGAGGGTGTTGCAATACAGTTATTTATTTACTGGCTATACCTCCCTCACAGACAGTGCGATGTGAGCTGGTGCATTGTCATGATGCAAGAGTCATGAATTGTTGGTGAAAAGTTCAGTTTGTTCTTATCTAACGTTTTCATGCAGGCTTTTCAGCACTTCAAAATAGTAAAGTTGGTTAACTTTGTCCAGTTGGTACAAATCCATAATGAATAATCCCTCTGATATCCAAAAAGGTTAGCAATATCATTGCAATAAGTTTGTGAACTTAATTGTCACACCGTGTGTGTGTGTGTGTGTGTGTGTGTGTGTGTGTGTGTGAGTGTGTGTGTGTGTGTGTGTGCTTTATTTCAGCATTTGAACACCTGCAAGCAACCATTCAAACTAGTACTGTCTATGGACATCATAGTGATATGAAGCAGCTAAGACCCTCTTAACTGTTTTTTGAGTTGTGTTTAGCTTTTAATAATTAAAGAGCTCTGCTTAATATTATACATAAGCATGTGATTGCTTTTCATTATGGTATATGATAGAAATAAAAGTATAGCTTATAAGACAGTATATTAGAAAAAAAGATATATTTGGGGAAGCAGGCAAGACATATATTGAAACCAGGATCCTTATGACTTTGATTAAATTTAGTTTTAAATTCTAGTTCTAGAAATCATATCTCTTTCTCACTTTCTATTCCCCTCAGAGACCTATTCTTTTCCCTGAATAATCAGCAACCGCAGAGCCAGCAGAAGGCAGTAACTGGTATATGATTAATAGTGACATGGTCTGGACTTCTGGCAGGATACAGATAACATCTAGAAACAAGTTACGTTTCAGTGCCTGAGTCCTAAGGTGGAATAACCCCCGATTACTTTCCCATGAGAACAGACAGAGGAGCTCTGGAAAAGTCCTTGGGACTGTCCTCAAGACCTGAAGAAATTATCCATTACCATTACCTCACTTCCAAGCAATCAGCTCCCAACATGATCCCATACCCCAACCCACGACGTTTTGTGATGTTGCCCAATGTGATCTGTACCCTACATGCCATCAAGGATTCAGGTCTTTGAACTCACCTGTGTCTCTGGGCTTCATGCCATTTCCTTAAATAAACCTCTATTTTCTTTGCTGCAAACTCCTGTTACTGTCTTCCTTGGCTTTGTGTGTGTAGGCAAAACAAACCCCTTGAGGTCAGTAACAATGCAAGAGAGCAAATTTATCCTTGGCCCCACCTTATTTTTTAAAAATTATCAACTTTGTATAAGAAAACTAAAACACATCCAAAAAGTCCACTGAAAATTTAAAAATAATAAAGAAAGACATGAACTAGTTAACACCATTTTCAGCAGGACAAGCTGAACAAATGATCAGAAGCATTGCATAAATGATTTATATTTTACTTTTTTTTTTTCTGGTAAGAACAAGAAAGGAGATGACGGGGTGAAGAATGTGAAGTGGATAATTGATATAATTCATCACGCTGTTTAGGCCAATAGAGCATCGGAGGCAATCTCTGATACTGAATACATTGCCTAACCAGATGAAACTAACTACTTGAAAATCCAACTTTCCAACATGTTTTGTCTGTGAAGAAATGAAGAAACATCATAAATTGGAAGAGCCAGATACTAAAATTAAAATTCCAGAAATAAAGGAAACTGAAACTAATAGGAATAATTTATCTTAACACTGAGCTGAGACGAACCTTAGGGCATCTTTGCTATGATTTAGCATCAGGAAGTAGAAGTCTGGATGTTAGACATTGCCTTTTCTCTCTACTTTTACAATAACTTCTCCCTCTGTATCTTCCTTCCTTTGTCTTCCTCAGCGTCCCTGTTGCCACTGCCCATCTTGCCAAAGAGACTTGATATTGATTTTGTTTTAAGACTGAATACTTTTGGAAATTATTCAAACCTACAGTTACAAAGTCAGTAGTGAGATGAGAGAATTTATGTACGTTTAATTCATCATGTGGCCACTTTCGCTTTCTTGTTCTATTTATACTTTTTTTTTTTTTTTTTTGCCTCACACATTACTGTTCTCAGAATGAAATAGTTTATGAAATTAAAAGTTGGCTCATAACCAGACAAGTGTATATTTTTGACAATTCTTATTTGAAAAATGTTACTTTTACACATTAATGTCAAATGAGATTAAGCTCATAAAGCTTTAAAAAATCAGTGGTCGTATCCCTCTGGATTTTTAAGTACATCCATTGACAGCTGAGGTATTATAAAACAAGTGGTTGTAAGTCACAAATAGGAATTCACAGCCATCAAGATATCACGATGAATAACCCCAATTATAAAAAAACAACAATTGAGCCAAATCTCTGACAAATACCAGTATGAAGCAATCAGCCCACCTACCAGAAAAAACAATTAGAAAAATAATATCAGAATGCCAAACTGTCTTTTTAACATGAAACCTGGTTTACGTTACATAAAAAAAATAGAGATTTTTGTCTTTCTCTGAACATATGCATCCAGCACCTCGATCCATGAAATAATTGTCAAGACTTGTTTACACTGAGTCCAGATAACTAAATTAGAAATACTGCACAACTTCTAAATTCCACATTCACCTTTTACCAGGACATCTTTTTACATCAGTAAATTATATTTTTATATACACTATGTCCTCCAATTAGATAGATGCCCCCAAATACATAGACGTATTAAAGAAAACTCAATTGAACCATATATTTTTTGCATTTTAAAAGCATAGATCTTGTTGGTTTGAACCTTTTACCTATTGATGGTGATTGTAGCAGAAAACATAACAAAAATTTGAAATCATAACTCAGTGAAAACCCGGCAATTATATTAACAGTCACCAGACTTCCTGCTCCTATTCAGCATGTTGATCATAAAGGAAGTAGTATACCAGAAAGACAAGCTCCATTTCAGTGAGTAAATTCCCTAGTGGCTCTGGCATGGAACTCACAGATAATATTCTGGCTTTTTTGCCTCTGTGCTCTGGTGTTTAATACAAATTTCCCCTTAATCCAGTGAACTTTACTTAAAGCATTAAAGTCATCTGGAGAAATAAAGAACAGCATTAATATATGCTTTGTGACAAAGTACCATTTGTTTCCAAAGTCATAGTTTCCATGTTTATGGAACTTTAAAAATGAACATAATTTTTAAGTTTTCACCTTTACTGGGCATTCTCTATAATTACATTGTAAATTGTGCAGACATTTCTATAAAATGATGCAGTTGTTGTTGTGGTTTACTCTACTCAGTCGGATACTTTTGACTCAGTTATGCTGAAAAGTTTGTCTTCATTAGGTATGCATTGCTTCTTAACTTACCTATGCTCTGTGGGATACTGTAGTCAGAGGAAAAGAAAGGAATCATCAAGAATATCTTCAGTGCTTTATTTCTGCTTTCTGTGTGACCTTGGACCAGATAACACTCTTTGAAAAATAAGACTAATAATGCGTAATTGTTAGTACCCATAGATCACATGAAATAAGGTATCTAAGCTGATGCCAAAGATGTGATGAGGTTAAACCCTTAACACATTTTCAGCTCAACGTCTACACCTTTGGGTGCCAGGTAAATGGTATATCGTAGCCAATACTCTGTGAGAAGAGATTTTACTTTGTATCAGTTGTCTCTAATAAATCAGAAAATCTTATGATTTTTCTATTGATTCAATGGAAATGATCCTCAAAGGCAATACAAAATATATAGTGCCATTTTTGAATAAAGATTGAAAGCTTTTTCTTTTCTTGCTTAAAGTAAGATTACCTTACATGGGTCTTATCCATATTTCTTATCTTTCTTAAACATCACTGCCTTATGTCAGTGTAGTGCCTAGCCTACCTGGCAGAGCAGAATAAAAACAGGTTATCTATTTTTATGTCTTCCTCTTTTTCATATACTAAGCCAGAGAAATGTGGGGACCATGGCAGGCCGACAACTATGGGGTATCCTTTAAGAACAAAGACTTTCATCCGGACTGAACTTGTGAAGATCCTGGCTCCACCTGTGGGGAAGCTCTCTGAGTTTCCTCACGCTGAATGAGGACAATAACAATGCCTTGCAAAGAGAGTTTAATGATTGACGACATAAATGTAGGTGAAAACCTTAAAACAATACCTGGCGTAAAAAAATTATCCCGAACAGCTATTATATATCGCAATGCAATAAAAGTTTACTAACATTCAACAAAAATTCAATAACATTTAAATGAACTTCAGGAAAGTTACATATTTATGCTTTTTATGAGTGACTTGGAAAAAAAAATGCACTTGATTTAAAATTACCAAATGAAAATAGATATATAAACTACTGTTGATGAATTTATTAATTTGTCTTTTTCTATTGGAAAATAGGTTGTTCTAAGAGAGCCCAACATTCAGAGCTGGATGCCTAATGTTTTTGTCACAAATAGTACTTTTTAAAATAATTTATATCGAAAGAAAAGGGGTTTTATTGTTATTTTTTTAAATAGCCTGTTTATATATGATACATATATATGATATATATGTATCATATATATGTATCATAAATATCATACATAAACATCATAGATATGTATCATATATATCATATATAAACGTGTGTGTGTGTGTATGTGTGTGTGTGTATATTGCCAAAAATGTGTACACATGACTTGCATTCATCTTTTGTTATTGGTATATATTGAATATTAATTTTTTAATACAGTTTTTACTTTTTTTATAATTATTAAAATGTATACATTTTTTGGCACCCTCTGTATTTTTCATCTGAAAAACTGATGATTATAAAGGCATCTAAATTACCAAAATACTCCATGGGCTGTTTTTGACCTAAGAAGAGGCAAGGAGTTAATTTATTTAAAGACTTCATAGGACTTAGATATAAGAAGTACCGCTTCAGGGTCTGGTGGGAAAGTGTGAAATATAATTTGGGGAGATGGCCATCACTCACAGGCCTGGCAATTTCATGGTGGACTGGGACTTGGGCAAGCATCAAGAAGCATAGACACTGACATCTTGAAGTACTGTTAGCAATGGCTACTATAAGACTCATTTAAGCAGTTAGCCACATAGATGTGACAAGGATGAGATGAAGCAGAGGAAAATAAAAGAAAGAAGCCACTGGGTGATACCACACACATATATAGTTTGTAAGAAATATGGGATGTGCCTTGGAAATTTCCCCAAATCATCAGAGAGCATTTTGCTGAAGGGTTGGATGTTTCTAAAACCTCATTTGAATTCACAGACCTAGGACATTTGCTTACATCTTTGTTCAGCAGTAGTTTAATTGACAAAGAATACTGAGAACGTGGAAAACAAAATACTATTTCTGGCAGAGGCAAATGGCAAATTATCTTTCTGATGTTAGGACTTACTAATAATTTTTGTTGACTAATGAATCTTCATAATATAGAATATTTGTTTTATCCACTGATGATTTCAAGTCATGTGTCAGCAATCGTTTTCATAAATTCCTTATGCTCACAAATGATAATTATTCTTTACTAGTTTACATTATCAAAGGGTATTTAAAATTATAAAGTGGTCTTTTAACACATATTTAAAAGCAACATATATACAGATATTTTTAATAAAATGCTCTCACACTATTAATTTTTCTTTACAAGTTCTTTTCTCACTTTAGGGTTATAGCTATCTTTGGGAAAGAAGTTATGAATTAAAATTCTTTTTTAACAGATGTATAATAGTTTGTAGTGTTATTGTGTTAAAGGTATTATTCTTTGCCCAACTTGTGGATATTTTTGGCTCTTCTCCACAAAAAGTAATTAAATAATTTTCCTGGTATTCTATTTTTACAAACTGGAACTTCTCCTCCAGTGCCTTCTCAGAAAAATAATTTGGGGTCAAATGATAGCTGTATTTTAAATATTAATAAATCTTCCCAGATATGTATATATATTTTTCTACTGGATTGTTTTGTTCTTTCCTATAAATATGTAGGAGTGCTTTGGTTATCATGGTTGTTTTTATGTTTTGAAATTCTTAGTATAAGCAACACAAGCTGTCTTAGGCTGAGGTAAGAATAATAAAAAATAATTTATTAGAGAATACTAGATAACTCAGCCAATCATTGGGAGGGTAAGCAGGTAAGCAGTGAGGAAAAAAAAAAAAAAATGCCCTAAATCATTTCACAGAATTTTAACTGGTAAGGAAGCTACTGGAGGGTTGGGTAAGGGACGGGAAAGACAGCTACCTGTTCCTTGCACATTGCATGACTGACTGCCTTCACAGGTACAGTTTGAAAATTAAGTTTGGGTGTATTGGCTGGAGAACTTAGGCCACATGTTTGTGCGATAGCTACAAGAAAGTTGAAAAGCAAGTATAGAACATTTCTAGTTCCTACAATCCCCCAAATAGGAGCATATGAAGTAGCTGGGAAAGAACATTTCAGACAGAAGAAACTACCAGGGTGATGACTTTAAGGTAAGAGCAAGCCTGGCATGTTTGTGAGAGCGCAAGCTGAGATGGGCAATGAGGAGGGTAAGCCAAGGATCAGGAATGGAGTAGAGGTCGGACAGGGCTTAGCAAACCACAGTCGGGACTTCGGATTTTCTCTAAACAACATGTGGAGTCATGGAAGACTCTGAGCAAAGAAGTGACACTGACTGACTTACATTTTGAAATGTTCATTCTGACTCTTGTGTTAAAAATAGACTGAAGGGGCCAATGTGGAAGGTAAAACAGGAGGTAGATGAAGCAGAAGACTGGTGAAGTAAGTCAAGTGAGTGTTGTAGCATAGATTAGAGTATTTACCATGGACCTTGTGAGAAATGGTGGGAATGTGGCTATAAGTGGAAGGTAGGGCCAATATTATTCCGAAATGGGTTAAATATGGGTGGAAGGAAAGAAACATGAATCAAAGATAACTTCATATTTTTGGCCTGAGCAATGGCAGGCTGACTTATCAATTGGGAAACGTGAAACTACGGGAGGTTTAGATGTATGTGGGTAGAGGGAAGTCAACAATTCAGGTTTGGGAACTTTTAATTTTGAAATGTATACTGTGTATTTAAGTGAAAATGCAAACCGGAGTCAGGAATTCAAGAACGCGGTCTGAGGCAGAGATGTGAATGTGTGCTTAAAGGCACAATAATGAATGAGATCATCAAAATGAATAGCATGGATACAGAAGAGATGTTCAAGGCCTTAAACAGGGAATATTCCAACATAAACCACTTAGGGAGAAACAGATGAACTACCAAAGGATATTGAGAAGGAGTGACCAGTAAAGCACAGGTAAAATCAAAAGTGTTTGATATCCAGCTCCAAGAAGCACAAATGGCAATCCTGTGCTTATCAAAATACGTTGTTTCCTCATGGCTCAGTACTGCCATCTGCTGCAAGAAATTTGTAAAAACTATATTCATAAACTATGGCCCTAAAATAAATGCCTGTGAGTGCCAAGATGTAAACAGTGGAGAAAGTGGGTCAAAGTGGAAGAAGTATGTCAAATGCTCACAGTAGGTTAAGGCTGATAAGTGTTGAGAACTGATTAATTGTTTTAGCAACCTGAAGATATGGTAACCTTAACAAAAGTAATTTTAGAGTCCTGCAAATGAAAGCCTAATTGCTGTGGGCTTAAAAGATAATGAGAAAATAATTAAAGATAGTGGCATTTGATAAATATATCAAAAGATTTTGGTGGAAGGGAAGGCAGAGAAATCAGTCAGTAGCTGACTGGAAAAGTTGTTTCAAGGGAGTAGGAGAATAATTGGTAATGAAGTATATAGAAGGAAAACTAAGGGAGAGATATTCTGTAGTAGATGGGAGTGAGAGCTAAGGCACTAATGAAGGAGTTGGCTTTAGAGAGAGGAAAATATAATTCATTTATAGCAACAGGTGAGAAGCAGAGCATATGGGTAGAAATGAAAGACAGACAGTAGACATGGTGATTGGAGACTGTGGACATGTTATTTTTTTCCGTAGTGTAGTCAGAAGCAAGGTCAGTGGGGAAAAAATCAGGATGAGAAAGGAGAACTCTCTGGCTAACGTCCATCTTGGATGCCTATTGCTTTTACTACTCTAACAAGAACTAACAGAATCTCAAACGTGCTGTCACACAACTTCGAGAATACAATTTTCTAGTGAATGTTTATTATCATTAGCCTAGGCAATAGAAAGTGCTTTTTTTTGTGATCTCTATCCTCACAGTGTTGCCCCCTCAGGTTTTCATACCTCTCTGACCTTGGGCAGTGGTGCATGTTCCTAACTTAATTGTCTCTCCCTATTAAGGGAACAATTGTAATAAATTCACCATACTTTGTCAATTGAATGGGTATCAATATATCCCTATGATAAAATAATCACTGCTACTTTGCTGAAGATAAATGATAGACAGATAAATGGATAGATGGATGGATAGATGGAGGTACAGATGGAGGGATAGATATAGATACAGATATACAGATATAGATAAATAGATAGATGATATAGATAAAAATATATGTCACTTGTGACTTACTGGTGCTGAATTCCAGTGCAAATCTCAATCTTAGGCCAATTTTGCATCATCTCTTCCCCCATTTGCTGACCAACGTGTTCAGACTACACAGCACCCATCAAGTTCTATGCCTTTTATGTCTTCCTTTGCTTCAATATTACCAAAGAGGGGTAGTTTTTATGTTCCAACCAAGGTAAACAGTCTCAGCTACCTTTGCTTTGTATTCTAAAGTCAATATGGAGAATTTGATGAAATAAATAATAAAACAATATATAGTAAACTATTGGATGCTGGTCAATATAAAACTTCTTCCCTCCATGGTCACTGAAATATCAGTTGAGTTTCTATCTACTTTCTGTTTTTTTCTTGAATGAGGAACTTTCCTAGTCTGAACACTGTCACATTGAAGAAGCAACTTATAAGAAATAATTATGAATAATAATGGTTATTCTCTTGCCCCAAATGGACAGTTTGCATTTCGAAGTTTTCAAATCAATTTGTTTTGTTTCCACTAACTCATACCTATAATCAGCTTTATTGTTTGCCTTCTGTTACAAACTACAACCAGTATGACTGAAATTGAAACATTATGACCAATCTTTGCCACATTTTGGCACACCATCACTACTGAGCTAGCATGTATATTTAAGCAGTTATTTAAGCAAATATCATTACTCCTTTCATCCTGTACATTCTTTCCATCACTCAGTACTACCTAATGTTAAAATTTCTGCTGATCCAGTGGATATGAATTGATATCTTATTGTTTTATTTAGATCTTTTCAGGCTATTAATTAGTTTTAGCTCTCATGCTTATTGCCCCATATAATCAATGGGTTAGATTTTTTTTCTTAATAATTTTTCAGGAGTTCAGTATATACTTCACTCTTTAGCCATTTCTGCTGGCTTATCCAATTTGTTGGTATGTATAAGTAGTTGTTCATATAGTAGTCACTTAGAATCCTTAGTATTTCTGTGGTATCAGTTTTAATGTCTCTTCCTCTCTCATTAATTTCTAATTTTATTCATTTGGGTCTTTTTTTTTTTTTTTTTTTTTTAAGTCCAGCAAAAGATTTGTCTTTTATTCCTTAAAAAAAAACAACTTAATTTCATCAATCTTTTCTATTGCCTTTCTACTCTCTATCTCCACTCTGATATTTGCCATTTTCTTCCTTCTACTAATTTTGGGCTTAGTTTGTTCTTCTTTTTCTATCTCCTTGAGGCATAAAGTTAGATTGCTTATTTGAGATCTTTCTTTTTTTTTTTTCACTGTATTTACCTCCATGAACTTCCTTCTTAGAACTGCTTTTGCTGTATCCCATAAGTTTTGGTATGTTGGATTTCCATTTTAATTTGTCTCAAGATAGTGTGTGATTTCTCTTTTTATTTCTTTTTTGACCTTTTTTTTTTTTTTTTTTTTTTTTTTTTTTATAGGAACATGCTGTTTAATCTCCATGTGTTTGTGAATTTTCTAGCTTTCTTCTTATAAATGATTTCTCGTTTCATACCTCGGTGGTGGGAAACAGTGTTTAATATAACTTCCATATTCTTAAATTTGTTAAGACTTGTTTTGTGGCCTAACATATGATCAATCTGAGGAATGTTCCATGTGCACTTCAGAAGAATGTGTATTCTGCTGATGTTGGGTGGAATGTTTTGTAAATGTTTGTTTAATCTAATGTGTAGCTTAAGTCCAATGTTTCCTTATTGATATTCTGTCTAGGGGATCTATCCATTATTGAAAGTAGAGTATTGATGTCTCTTACCATTATTGTATAGCTGTCTATTTCTTTCTTCAGCTCTGTTAATATTTGCTTTAAACATTTAGGTATTCCAATGTTGGGCACATAAATATTTAAAACTGTTTTATCCTCTTGATGAATTAACTTCTTTCTTATTATATGTTTACATAAATTGAAAACATCTTCTCACAGTTTTTAATTTACCTTTTTTTTAATTGGTATCCTTTATTGATGAAAAATCTTATTTTTCTGTAGCTAAATTCACATGGTGCTTTATTGGTTTTCAAATGTCCTAATATTTGCTAAAGCATATCACATTCTCCATTTTCTTTTTAGAATAGCTTTGCTCTGTGCAAATATTCACTTCCATGTATATTATAAAATCACCTTTTCCCTGAAAAATATTACTGATGTTAATAACTAATTTTGAGAAGATTTGATAACTTTATAATATTAAGGCTCTCAATCCAACAGTAAATCATATCTCTCCATTTAATGAGATAATCTTCCACACATTTAATATTATTTAAAAATATTTTTATAAATATATTTCCATTTACAGTTAAGTTGAATTATATATACTTTACATTCTGTTGCCATAAAAAATGCCACTTTTTGAAATTATTTTTATTATTATTTTATGATCATTGCAGAGAACAATGATTTTAATATGTTGATTCTGTATTTAGCTACCTTCTGTTGCCACACAGCAGCCTACCCATCTGTCTCCTTGTACCTGTCCCTAAATAAAGGAGAGTCTGTGAGACGGATCCTTTCAGGGACTTTGCTTGACCTTTGTGCTTACACCTCATGTCTCCCTGTTTGGCCCCAGAAAGATGGCTGGTCAGCCAATGACGAGTAAGGTTCCCCAGGGGGGTGGCAGGGGGGGCAACTAAAGCCAGGCACAGGCGAGTGGGGACCAACAGGAGAACCCACAGGGTTCAAAGAGGTGAGGACAGCCCCCCACCTTCCCCTAGCTAAGGAGAGCCTCTGCCTCTGTGGCTGCATTCCTTCCCACAACCTGCAAGGGAAGAGATTCAGTGGTGTGCTTTCCATCTATTCATATGCATAAAGGTTTTGCCCCTTGGAGAAGTACATACATCCTGAGACTTATGGTTCAGCTGCCTGCAGGCAAGGGTGACTGGTTTGAACCAGTTTCTTATTATAATGTATGGAATTCACAGATCTGGAGATTGACAACCTTTATCTCCTTTACTTCCCCACCTAACAAATACAAGCTAATGCGTAAGCCCTATTTGGGGCCCAGTCCTTGAGTCTGCAGCCCCTTGGCCCCACTTACACTTTATTCATGGCTACTGTCTTTTCTTAACCCTGCGCAGGCCTCTTCATTCCCCACAACCCTCAGGGTGCAGGACACAACAACCTTGCTGAGTTTTCTTATTAGATCCAATAACCTTTTACTCATCTTGGATTTTTATGTAAATTAAAATAATATACTCATAAAACAATACCATGTGTCTTCTCTTCCAAATAATAAACCACTATTTTTTTTGTCCTTTCCTCATTATATCGGCCTGATTATCCGGCAATTTACTGAATAGCAGTATTAATAGTGGGGATCTCTGTATTTTCCCTACTATTAAAGATTATTTTTATTAGTGTTTAAGGGCTTACCCTAATATTTTAGTGTTTTAAGACTTTTATCAAAACTAAGTATGAACTTTGGATAGCATTTTATTTATTATATTGGCTATATGTGTTAACTTCTTTAGTCAACCAATTTGGTGCATTGCAATTGATGGGGAAACTGACCTTAAAATGGCTCCCTGTCATGTGGAACTGAGCTAAAATGGCCGCCCCAGTGGAGAGAGAAGTCCCCAGCCTAAGCCCCAGCCCACTTCCGCATAACCCCCTCCAAGACACACCTTGAGCCAATCTCCAGATGAAACCTACCCCTTCCCTGACTCAAGGAAGCCCCCAACTCATAAAAACCTGCTCAAAACCTTGCTAGGGGCTCAGTCTTTTGGGAAGGATCCCTCTGAGCCTTCTGGCATAATAAAGCTGTGTTCTCCCTGATCGCCACGTACTGCTTGAGTTTCTCCGTCCTTGCCATTTTTCTGCAGCACAATAACAGATTTTATAATGTATAGCCCTCTGATACATTTTACATATCTGAAGTAAACTGGCCATTATCATGTCATAATTTCATAAATATACTCTAAGTTTTGGTTACTATATTATTAGAAATACATCCTGTTCTAGAGAAACAGAACTGGCAGGATCTAACTATCTATCTATCTATCCATCCATCCATCCATCCATCCATCCATCCATCTGTCTAATTTGTTATGAGGAAATGCTTTACATGTTTATGAAGTCTGAGAAGTCTCTTGCCCTGTTACAGATTGGATGCTGCCCAAACATATTGGAGAGGGCAATCTACTTTGCTAAATCCAACGATTCATATGTTAGTCTAATCTGGAAATGCCTGCACAGACACACCCAGAAATAATGTTTAATCTGCACATCCCATGGTAAGTCAAGTTGACACATAAAATTAACCATTATAGCTAACAACTGATTTATTTAGGACATCCCACAGTAAGTCAAGTTGACGCATAAAATTAAGCATCACAGGTAACAACTGATTTATTTAGCCTACAGTATTATGTTTCTACCCTGTTTGTTTAATTATATTATCAAAATTATGTTAACCTCATAAAACATGTGATAAAAATCTCAACACTATCAAATTGTGGGAGATTTTTTTTTTCCTCTACACCTTTTTTACTCATTGTTTTGAATATGGCTGGACTCTATATATGGCTAGTCCACAATGTAGCTCTTCTTAGGGAATCCTAGGTCTTTATTTAGGGAACAATTATATCTATGAATCTATGATGGAGGATGCTTTTACCTTAAAGGATAAAATATAAATATTGAGCTAGAGATATACCTGTGTTACAAAATATAGTGGAAGTTTCAGGCTGCCCAAGAAAACATTTATACTAAAAAAAAAAAAAAAAAAATGTAAATCTAGCTGGTTGATTTAAATTTATTTTGAGCATCTATAATAAACTGAGTAAAAAAAAAAAAACACTTCAGAAAATATGGCGCTATCCACCTCTAGTTAGTAAGCATGTGAATTAGATATACATATATATATATATATATATATATATATATATATATATATATATATATGTTTCAAGAGGAAGATCAAGTCACCAACAGAGCTGACAATTATTAAAAAGGAAATATGTCAGGCAGAATAATCATAACACTCAGTTGGTAACATATCAGGGTCATGGAAATAAAACTCAGCAAGATATACTATGGACAATGCACCGTCTAAATTGGAAACTGGGTTAAATTGGTAGAATGAAAAATCATGATAAAAATGATTTAACAAATTTAAAAGTTTAGAAATGTAAGGATACATAAGAAGGGCTCTTTCAAAAAGAAGAAAGTTCAGTAGGAAGCAAATCGAGAGCGTGTACTACCATAAATTTTAAGTGACATACAATTATAATAACATCGGTAGCAAAAATAGAAATGAAAAAATATAAAATGAGGAGGGACACTCACTTGAATCACATTATATGTCTAAGGCCAGTAGACTGAAACATTTTATTTTACAATATAAGAACCATATAAAACAGTGAACTCTAAGGACTCATTTCAATATATGAGAGCCATTAAAAAGGCACTTTAAGGTCTTTAGCGGGATGATTCATTGTCACCACAAATTTCAGTTTCATCCTCACTCTGAAAAGAATTTCTTTCTTTTTTAACTTTATATAAGAAAAATATACATAGTGAGGCCTGGCAAAATAAAATGTCCTTATTAGCCAATTGCAATGATGCAATGATAACCCTGCAAGAAGGGTATTCCATAGTTCATCAATGTGGATAAACAAGAGAGCAGGATTGTTTATCTGACACAATCAATGGTCAGTCACTGAAAAGAGGCATTTGGGACTGCATTTCAGCATAAAGAACCAGAACAATAGCAGGATTCTGCTTCTAATTATGCACACCCTCATGAGTCACCTGTGAAAACATTCTCTTCTCAAAATGCTGTCCACCAATTTCTAAGGAAAGAAAAAAAAAAGTGGTAGGTACTTTACATTTGTACTTGTAGGGCATGGACTTAACAGATATCAAATAACAAATATATCTCAAAATTGAGATTTTTATCATTCATTTGCTATTTAAATATATAGAGACAACTCCTCTTTTCTCATTTGATATATTTAATTCTGGGTTAATAGATATAATTATTCCTTAGGCTCAATGTATTACATCTATGTTACTAACTGAAAAAGTAAGACAAAAAGTATAACTAATTGTTTTTAGCTTTAGCAGTTTTATTAACCACTAAACTATTTAACCTTTTATTAAAGAGAATCTCAAAGATATTGGTTTTTATACTATTTTAATGGTGTCAAATTATGTCTGATGATCATCTAGAAAATTTAGATAATCTCAAAAAATTCTATACATTTACAAAATGTCAACATAATAAGAGTTTAAATGAGATGACCCAATTATTTTCCATTAAAATACACAATAATTATAAGAGTACAAGCTGGAAACTGCTATCACACAACTGTGTGAATTACAGAAGATAGAAGATGATAAAATAATATGCAGGAGCATAAACTTATCTCTTATCACTATCTCTTTAGTAGAAACAGGCAGCATATGCTTGTAATATTTAATGACTAATGTTGAGCTGCCATAATCCCAGTTTCTATCTTTTCATAAAGCTGTTTATTCTATTATAAACCTAGATTCTAGTTGATTGACTGCTGGTCTCAGAGTAAAAGAGTCAGTGTTTTGTATATTAATTGAAACTATGGTGAGAAATTTATCTTGTAGATTAACCAATGTTACAAGAAAATCTAATTACAATTAAAACAGATTTTGCAAATTCTGTGCAACATATTAACACATTTTTCATACAGGTGTGATTTAGGAGACAATGCTATTTTAGTACTTTATTTCAATTATTTTAATATATGTGATTGAAGGGTAAGAGGTAATTTTGCTCACAAAGAAAAGCTAATCATATCAGAACTCTGCCCTAAGAGAAAAAATTGAACTTGAAAGATGTCAGATATCTGATTCCAGTTTCATGAATTGGAATCCCCACCATTGCTTATTCATTAAAAATTATTGAGCATCCACTGTATGCCATGCGTACTATAACAGGAATTAGTACTGCTCCTTAGGAGCTGAGCAGCAGTAAACATATTACAAAACACCCCGACCCTCAGAACCATCGTATTTTAACTGGGCTAATAAACCTGCTTTAGCAAACTTCTGGGGAAAATAAAAAACAAGGTGCTGTCAAAGAAAGATACATAGTCACTAAATAATGATGATGCTTACTATTTTGTCTTTATCATTTTAACCTTAAAAATTTCAATTTTGTTACTTTACATCTATATCCACATCAGTTAAAATGTATGCATTAAAATGAAGTAGAAATGTTTTAATAGTTTTACCAGTTTAAATGTAGAGTGAAATATTGTACACAGCTGATGTATAAGTGAATCTTCAAACAAACAAACAAACAAACAAATAAACAAACCTCCATGACCTTGCCTCTAGCAACTTTGTTGATGTGCTTTCCTTACAGCCAAGCTTCACTTATTATTTACTTCAGTAGTAATACACCACCGCATTCAAAGCTAGTGCTAATTGGACTAGCCTCTCCCAGGCATTTGACATTTACCCATCTATCATTAAGCTATTAAAATATTAGTTATTAAGCAATTAATTCAGTATACGCCTTCTTCCTATTACTCTGGGAATACAGCAGTGAATGCCTCTGCTGTTCAATAGCTCTGTTTCAGTTTTTCTCCAGCTTCTTGCCGCTGAATCTCAATTAAGTTGGTTATACATGAAATGCTGTGAAACTCTTGTGTCATCACTGTAATCTGTCTTTTGGCCACAGAATTTATTGATTTGGTAAAATGTTTCAGTTCAGAGGCAAGAATTATACTGAGGAATATTTTAACATGTAATGGTACTGTGTGACTATTATGAAACTGAGACAATTGTAAAAGAGGCTGTGATGCACGAGTGCTGGCAAGCCATCAGACAGCAGAGAAATCAGAAAAAATCGCACCGTGTGTGTTTTGCAAATGACTGAGATTCTCAGCCGAAATGCTTGAAAATACTAATAAGTTGGAAAGGGCAGAGCTTTTCAGTTTATTAATTGCCTTTCTTCTTCTAAAACAAAAATAGCTATTTCTACAGGTGCACACGTTAAGTGCAACATTTGTACTTCAACAATTCCTCAATATTACCTAGCCATGTAAAAGGAAATACACTTCTGCAGCTATTGTTTTGTGGGAGTTTCCCAGAATTTATTCAACCAACCAACAGGATTGAATTATTCAGTAGTGACTTTGTCTCAGGGACAATTAATGGTAAGCATCCCCACAGTTTTACCAATCTAACAATAGAATGGATTTTCATGTACTATGCACCTGCACACTCACTCCCTAATTAAGTTCCATGTTAAGATCTAAAAGATAACCTCTTTTGAGTCATTGATAAATATGTTAGTGAGTGCAGAGTCTGCATCAGTGAAAAGCTTGGTGGTTACTCCCGTCTATTAGCCAGTTAACAATTTAAAGAGGACACCACCATTGCGGCATGTTCACAGATTTCAATAGGAGTGATGATGCGATCTCAGAATATCAGATGCCAAGATGCAGTACCTAACCATCAAAGAAAAGATGGGCACTTATACTGTCAAGGGTAGCAGTTTTTTACAGGTAATCAGAGTGCCTTGGTTATATGTCAATTATACCTCGACATCAAATAAAATAAAATTAAATTAAATAAATGCCTTGGACTACAAAGATCTTTGGCAGTAGCTAATTGATCATAACATCCCTAAGAACAAACTAGATGGAGAGCATGCTAGGATATTGTTTAATTTATGTAACAAGAAAACCTCCAGGTTTGGGAGCCAAAAACTTGATTCAAGTTACCACAGTGCAGAGGCGCAGCTTTCCATCCAGGTCTCAGATCTATGTTAATTCACAGAATTGGAGCCCCTTGGTTTAAGGGAGGACAGGGGGGACTCTGTACCATTGACATGGTAATCTTTATCTAAGCCTTCCCCAAATGACACTGCCCTGTGTATAGCTTTCTCTGGCACCCAAGAGATATACCTAACCTTATACCTGTATTCATGGATTCCACAGGCTGGCACTACCAGCCAAACCCTTCTCGGAATGCATTTTTCAGTTGGAATCGTGACATGTTCTCTCTTGATTCCATCTCTGTTTTGGCTACCTTTTCTCCTTTTTTTACCCCCTGTCTCTTTCTAGGTAACACATTTTATTACTGGAGCAAAATATAGACCCAGAAAGGGTTATTAATCATAACAGTGTAGCTCCATGAATTTCCCAAACAGAATTTCTTCATATAATCAGTGCACAGATCAATAAATAGGGCATTACCAGCAACTCATCAGAGTTCCTCTTCCCAGTTATTAATTCTGGGGAGTGGCTATCTTGAACTTCCAACACCGTCAATTAGTTTTGCTTGTTTTTGAATTTAGTAATAATATATCATATGATATTATTTTATATATAGCTTATATTTATCAGAATGATAAAACTAATGGTTTTTGGAATTACTTCAATATGTTGCGTGTAGTTATAGTCTATTCATTCTCTTACCTTCTTGGTATGAATAAACACAAATAATTCATCCATTCTAATACTGATTGACATTAGGGTTATTTCCCTGATGTTTCCTTATTGTAATGAGAACTATTATGAACATTATTGTGCAAGTCTTTGGAGAACATAATACACACACAGACACGTGTGTGTGTGTGTGTGTGTGTGTGCATACACAACATACATGCATACATATGCATATATGTACATGTGTGTATATATGTAAACACACACATATATGTGTGTGTGTGTGTATGTGTGTGTGTATATATATATATATATATATATATATATATATATATATATATATGTTGTTTGATTCACGCATCAAATATCATTGTTACCAGTGTCCTGACTTTGGTCCTCTTCTCATCTCACTCCCCTTAATTTTCTATAGTTCTGATATTACTTATTTATTTAAGATTTTTATAGTTCCATCTGTTTTTCTGAGAATTTCTCCTGAGAATGAACTTTCAAAAGGCACTGAAAATATTTAATTACCTTTTCTCTTAAACTAACTTTTCTTTCAATATCACCTTCTCAGATGAATGCATGCAAGACATATGGTAGAGTAATTTAAAATCTTGCATTTTCTTTCTTCTCTATTTGGTTATGAAATCCATCAATCCCAATTCACTAAAAACTTTTGTAGTTAGCCACAATTGTTTCACCTCTTTTGCCACTGTCTTACTTTCTACCTTCAACTTCACTGAGCATGCTTATTTGATTTTCTGACAGCAGTGCTAACGTCTACTGGTTTAGGATACAGAGACTATTGAAAATGTTATTACATTTTAAAATAAAAGTACTTATTTTTTAAAACTTTCTGAGCATTTCCTATTATATCAGGAAAGCACAATTGCAAGAATGAATTAAATGTATATTAATTGGGAAATGGGAGAAAGATAAGCATCAAAAGTTTGCGAAAACTACTTAAAATATTTAGTGAAAAAATATTATTGAAAATATTTAGTGAAAAAATATTTAGTGAAAGAGAAGTCCCTAAAGAATTAATGCCCTGGCAACTGTGCCCCAATTAGATTAAAATTAGTTTAAGAGAGATCTCAATTATGACAAGAACAAATCAATCCAACTGGATGATGGCTGATACATTTTTGCCCCCAAGTTCATGAATCTTTTGCTTTATTAAGACACCAGTTCACAAAATAATAAAGTCAAGAGAGAACTGAAGGAGTTTCTTGGACTTTTATATAAAAGAGGACTGGAAATAAAATCAAAAATCAAAACATTAAAAACAAATTATATGATCATTACTAAAATGATATTATTGAATATTGTATACATGTGATGATAAAAACCTCATCATTAATATATATTTAAAAAACAAAAGTTTATATTTATTGATAATTTACTATAAGCTTAATTTCGAATTGAGGATATATATATATATATTTTGTTTTTGGTTTTATCTCTAAATGCCTCCCATAAGTACTGAGATTCTAGCTGTATAAAATTTTGTATGTCTTTGAAATATTTTAAAATATCATTTCAATATTATTGCTATTATATTTTTACAATAATATTAACAAATAATAAGAAAATATTATTTTAAATCTTTTAAATATTATATTAATTTTCTGAGCTTTGGTTCACATGATTTCAGTTTTCTGTAATAATCTTCCCGAGCTTGGCCATCAGGACAAATTCTATTCATTTTTGAGACCCAAATACAGAATCTTCATACTTTTGGAGCTTCTGTGACCTTCTCAAGTAGACCTGTGATTTTTGCTGCTTTTTTTTTTTTTTTTTTAATCTGTAAAGCCTTGGTTCTTCAACTTTAGTGTTGATTTTTTTAAATATATTTTTTATCATCTTTAAAATATGAACATCTTCTAGCCCTAATCCCAGATTTGTTCAGAAAAATATTCATTTTTTCCAGTAGTATTGCGATATAATTGCAATATAACATTGTGGAAGTTTAAGATATACAACCTGGTGGTTTGATACACATATATCTTGAGAAATGATTACCACAATAAGATTAGTTAACACATCCCTCACCTCACATAATTACATTTTTTTTGTTTGTGGTTGGAACATTTAAGATTTACTGCCATAGCAACTTCCACGAAAATAATGCAGTACAGTTAACTATAGTCACCATGGTGTGCATTAGATCCCCAAGGCTTATTCATCTTATAACTGGAAGTTTATACCCTTTGCCAGCAACCGCCCAATACCCCCATTCCCCGTTCCTGGCAACCATCATTCTACTCTCTTCTGCAGAGCAAAATAAACAACCAACAAATAAAAAGTCAATTTAAAGAATGGAAATCAATAATGTTTTCAAAACAATTTATCTGAGGAGGACAGATATTAAATAATCTTTGAATGTTTGGAATAATATTCTAGTGAAGTCATTGGGTCTTGGACTTTTGTTTTTGGAGAGGTTTTGGATGACAGTTTCAATTTCCTTACTGTTAATTGGTCTATTAGATTTTCCAGTCCTTTGTGATTCAGTCTAGGAACATTTTATATTTCCAGAACTTGTCCATTTTCTCTAGGTTATTGAATTTTTTGGCATATAGTCCTTCATAGTAGTATTTTTGTATGATCCTTTGTATTTCTGTGGTATCTCTCAAGACTTCTTTCATTTATGATTTTATTTGTATCTTTTTCTCTTTTTTCCTCAGTGAGTCTAGCCAGGTGGTTGGCAATTTTACTAAAATTTTCAAAGAACCACCTCTTTGTTGCACTATTTTTTTTTCTATTGTCTTTTTGTTCTCTATTTAATTCTGTTCTAATTTTTATTATGTTCTTCCTTCGGCTGATTTTGGGTGTCATTTGTTTTTCTTTTTCTAGTTCTTTAAGATTTAATTTTAGGTTGTTAACTTGAGATTTTGCTTGTTTCTTCAGATAGGCCTGTGTTGATATAAATGTCTCTCTTGTTACTGCTTTTGCAATATCCAAATGACTTTGATATGATGTATTTTCATTCTCATTTGTTTCTATGTGCAAATTTATCCAAAAAATTCAAGAAGAGACAATACTTCCTATCTAATTTTATGAGGCCAACTTTAGCCTGACACCAAAACTGGTAAAAATAACACAAAATAAGAATACCACAGACCAATATCTCTGAAGAATTAAGATGCAAAAACCCTAGACAAGATACTTGCAAATTGAATACAATAATATATTTAAAAGAATATACATCATGATCAAGTGGAGTTTCTTCCAGGGGTACAAGGATTGTTCAACATATGTGAATCGATCAATGTAATAAACCATATAAACAAAATAAAGAATAAAAATCATACGATCATATCAATAAAGGCAGAAAAAACATTTGACAAGACGTGACATCCATTTATGATTAAAACACTTAATAAAATGGGTATAGAAGGAAAGTACCTCAACATAATAAAGGCTATATATGGCAAACCCTCAGCTAACAGGGACAAGACAGGGATGCCCTGGTCACCCCTGTTATTCTACATACTATTGGAAGCCTTAGCCAGAGCAAGCAGGCAAGAGAATGAAATAAAAGGCATCCAAATTGGGAACGAAGAATTTAAATTGTAACTCTTTGCAGATGAAATGAGTTTTTATATAGAAAACCCTAAAAACTCCACCAAAAAACAACAACAAAAACTATTAGAAACAATAAACAAATATAGGAAAGTCATAAGATACAAAATCAAGGTACAAAAATCCATTGTGTTCATATATACTAACAAGAAAATTTCAGAAAAGAGATTGAAAAAACAAAATCAATTCCTTTTGTAATTGCAACAAAAAGAAGAAAATAACTAGGTAAACTTCACAGAGGATGTGAAGGACCTGTATACTGAAAACTATACAACATTGTTAAAAGAAATTGAAGAAGATACAAAGAAATGGAAAGATATTCCATGTTCATAAATTGGAAGAATCAACATAGGTAGTTAAAATGGCCACATTACCAACAAGAAAAGGAATGTTAAGTGTTGGAGAAGTTGTGGAAAAAAGGGAACCCTCAGACACTGCCAGTGGGAATGTAAACTGATACAGCCAGTATGGAAAACAGTATGGAGGTTCCTCAAAAAAATTAAGAACAGAGCTACCATATGACCCAGCAATCCCTATTGTGAGCATTTACCCCATCAAATTGGAAAAATCCATCAAGATATATGTATCCATATATTCATTGCAGCATTATTCATGATGGCCAAGACACAGAAACAACCAGTGTCCTTCAATAGATGATTGAATAAAGAAGATGTGGTACATATATAAAATGGAATATTACTTGGCCATAAGAAAAGTTGAAATACTGCCATTTGTGATAACATGGATGGATCTTGAAATCCTCATGCTAAGCAAAATAAGTCAGACAGAAAAAGTTGAGAACCATATGACTTCATTCATATGTGGGATATCAAACTGAAAGCAACAAATGAACAAGATAAATAAACAAGGAAACAAAAACTCACAGACACAGACAACAGTTCAGTGGTTACCAGAAGGTAAAGGTGAGGAGGGATGGTAGAAGAGGGAATAGAGGGTCAAATATATGATGATGGAAGGAGAACTGACTCTCGGTGGTGAACACACAATGTGATATATAGATGATGTATTACAGAATTGTACACTTGAAACCTATATAATTTTATTAACCAATGGTGACCCACATAAATCGGATAAAATGTTTAAAATATATATCTGAGAAGGGGTTAATATCCAAAATATATAAGGACTCATACAAATCAATCAGAAAAATAAAAACCAGTAATCTGATTAAAAATTGGTAGAGAAGCTCAACATTTTTCCAAAGAAGACAAAAACATGACCAACTAGCACATGAAAAGATGTTCAACAGCCATAATTACCAGAGAAGTGCAAATCAAAACCACAAGACATCATCTCACACCTGTTAGAATGATCATCACAAAAGAGACAAGAGTTATTAAGTGTTGGCAAGGAGGTGTATAAAAGGGAACCTTTGTGCATTGTTGGGAAAATACTATCTTTAAAATACTGAGTCTTTCTTCTCCATGAGCATGATATCGGCATGTGGCCCATCTCTCAATTTCTGTTGAATGCCTTTAATTTCTCTCAATAATATGTTGTAAGTTACCGTAAAATTATTTCATTATATTTGTTAGATTTTATCTTAGAATTTAGAAGTTTCTTAAGTCTACTAGCAAGAAAAGTACTTCTAAGTTTTTATATTTTCTTTGATTTAGGTTCACTTCATTTGATAGGTTTATAATTATGTAATCATCTTTTTTAATATACATAGTGCACTCAGATTTGTATTTATTCTGTGTCAGTTTTAATAATTTGTGTTTTTCTAGAAATAGTTATATCAAAATATTCAATTTTTGACATAAATGTGTTCATTATATACTCATTCTTTTCTTTCTGTCTCTTTCTCTCCCATGTCTGCAGTATCTTGATCCTTTCCTTTATAATTCGTGAAATTTAGAACTCATGGTTTCCTTGTTTGTTCTTTTAAAATTCATAAACAGTCCTGGTGTAGTTCTATTAATTATAATAGTCTTTCATCAAAGTTTTAGTTGATTGTCCCTATCTTATTTTCTTTTTTCGTTTCTGCTCCTTTTCTGAATCATTTTTTTCTTTGTAATAATTTAGATTAAATTTGACATTCTTTTTAAATATATTTTTTTAACTTTTTCAGATACTTTGATCAACTTTCAGACTTTCATCTTTCTTAACATGTTTCAGCCTATAAATTTTACTCCAAAAACAGATTTGACAGTTTCCGATTTCATAGGCTGTATTTTTATTTTCATTTTCATTGAATTCAAAATACATTCTAATTGTAATTTCTTTTTTGATCTGAGTCATTTAAAAGTGTGATTTTTATTTTCCAAACATTTGGTCGTCTGTAATCATTTTTAAATATTATTTTGCTATTAATTTCTAGCTTAATACTATTTCTATACAAAAACATACCACAATAAACTTTAATTAAAAAAAAGTGCTATAAAGGAGTTCAATCCTTTGATATTTGTTGATGCTTATTTTTTGCCAAGTGCACCAATAATAACTTATGCATTTTGTGATTGTGGAGTACAGTTTATTTATATCAAGTCAGTTAATTACATCGCTCTGAATATCAGTATTACCTATAATGTTTTATAGCTTTGTTGCCAATTGTAAAGAAAAGTACATTCAAATCTTACAAATTGATTTTTATTTCCACAGAATATTCTATGTCTTTCTCAAATAAAATTTTACAGATGAGAGGACTTATAGAAAGCAAATGTATGACTCAATCTTCAAGTAAAAATACTTAAAATCATCTGTGGCGAGCACATCATCCTCTCTTAAAAATCTTAAGGTACAAACATTTCATAAGCTAGGTATTGATGATAACCTGGTATATGACAACCATTATCCCAAAGGCATGGAAGGAATGTTTTCCTGGTATGGGATGTTTCCACGCTCACTTTAATTTCTCCATTTATTCTCAATTCATTGTCTAAGATATATGAGAGTCTAAAGAGAGGAGTAAATTTATGTTCTCTGATATTTTTATCTTGAAAAATGCTATCTTTGAATGATGTGAATAACTGACAGGCTGCCGTGCCACTTACACAGAATTCTATCAATGCACTTACTTCAAAGGTAAGAATAATAAATAGCTTTTTTTTTTTCAGTAGCAGAGACTGGTGAGCAGAATATGGGCTTAAAATTACAAGATCTTATTGTTATTTAGCTCAAAATAAATTACAGAATTTAAGTTATTTGTATAATTGAGAAGTTCATATATCTTCTGTACCATGAGCATAAATTGATAAAATATGCTAAGTGGTTCATTTAATACCATTTGCTTCATCCTGGAAACAAAATAAGCCAGCATTTTAATAAAATTCATTCCATATCATGCAATTTTTGTATAGAAAAAGAAACAGGTAGTTTAAGGAAAATTCACATTGTTTTGATCCAATATCTTTTCTGGAGTCTTGGTCCAATTTATTTTATGTTATTCACATTTTGAAAAGAGTGATAACATTTAATACATTCTACTATAAGATGATTGATTCAAAGAATGTCAAATACCTGGTGCAAAGAAATATTATTTTAAAAGAAATGGTCTAACAATAAATGAAGAATAACATTGCATAAATTAAATTTGTACAGTTTTTATAATAACGCATTTCACTTAAATTAAATGAGCATTATGTGCAAACAGATGGTTTAAAACATTTGGTATGTAACAATGCAACTGAGTCCAATTAAATACACTGTTTGAATTTATTTCCATTATCTTCTCGTCATATACTGCAAACCAAAACACCCTAAACCATAATAACTGCATAATGTGTTTTTTTCTGTTCTGCAATGTTTTCAGTATAAAGAATTAAAAGAGATTCTTAAATTACTTCAAACAAGTCCGTTTTTATATGTGAATTTAGTATCAGACTATATCTACTGTAAATGTTTCATGATCAATAGATTTTCAGAAAACGTCGGGGATTATATATAAGTATTTAGTAATTTCTGTTCACCATGCATCTAGTTACTTTTAGGCACATAGAAGAAACCAGGAAAATATTGTTCTGGCTATTGAAGGAAGTTTTTCTCTTATAGACTTTGAAAAGAAAAATGGTAAGAAGAAGACAATACTCCAACACATGGAGGCCTTTGTCTATTCACCTTTCTTAGTATTATAACCAAAGGCTTATATGCAGTCATTAAGACTGACAATTCAACACATATTTTGCTATAGCATAATAAATGTCAATAAGTTCCAAATCAGCGAAGCTATTGCAAAGTCAATGCCACATCATATATATATATATGTATGACAACCATTATCCCAAAGGCATGGAAGGAATGTTTTCCTGGTATGGGATGTTTCCACGCTCACTTTAATTTCTCTTTATTCTCAATTCATTGTCTAAGATATGTGAGAGTTTAAAGAGAGGAGTAAATTTATATTATCTGATATTTTTATCTTGAAAAATGCTATCTTTGAATGATGTGAATAACTGACAGGCTGGCATGCCACTTACACAGAATTCTATCAATGCACTTACTTCAAAAGTAAGAATAATAAATAGCTTTTTTTTTTCAGTAACAGAGACTGATGAGCAGAATAAGGGCTTGAAATTACAAGATCTGAGACTTCCGGAAAAATGGCGGCGTGAGGTGAGCCTCTGTAAAGCTCCCCTGGAATTTACAAAGAATCGAACAACAAAAACTCCACAAAGGACTCCCTGCACAGCAGACAAGCAACACGAAGAGGCCCACTACCGACTGAAATCACCTACAGGTGGGAGATTCGCGCGAGTGGAGGGAGGAGGAAAGGGAGAAGCGCGCGGAGACGGAGCCGCGCGGGCGCAGGACGCAGACCTAGCTCAGTGTGCCGAGCTCGCTGCTTCCCGGAACTACCGCAGCTGCGGGAGAGGGAAGAACTCGGACTGCTAGGGCTCCGCCAGGACTCCACAGGGCTGAGGGGGCAGCATAAACCACAGCTGAACCCAACGCTCACAGCAGAGACCTCGGAGAAAAGACTGAGGGAAAAAGGCTGAAAACGGTGGTTTAAGCCCTCACTGCCGAGCAGAGAACGGAGCCTTAGGCACTGAGACTAGCCGCCCCCTCCCTCCCCTCCCAGAGCTCGCCCCACCCCCACCTGCCCGGTGCTAGAAGCGAAACAGTAGCAGTGTCAGATCAAAACAACAGAAAATTTGCTGTTTTGAGATCGGTGGACCGCAAACACAAATTCACAGCCCAACTAGTTCCAGCAAAGGGGAGAGAGCAGTGGAAGCAGGACCGGCTGTGGTGGTGGTCGCCGCCGTTGCTCTGGGCCACCTCTCACAACTCACCCTGCCCCTGACCCCACCTATCTGGGCGGATCCCTGCAGGAGTAAACAGAACTGCTGAAATATACGGGCTCTGAATCAGCAGCTGGAAGAGCTTTCGAACATCAAAAGCTCTCCGCATACCCACCGGGACACTGCGCCCTGTGACCTAGACGAACTATTAACAAAGGAGAAGCCCGTCTCCCAGGGAATCCCCCCATTGCGTGAGAAGTTGGAATAGTGCAGAGAAAACATAGCACTACTGTGTGGGAGAAGAAAAATAAGTTGCAGTTGGAGAAATAATAAAACATTCTACCAACAAGTACTGGCAAACAAAAGAAAGACCGCTTTCTATCAACCTGTTGCAGAAGTCACTCCTGTAGATGTCTAGGAAGAGAAATAGTAAACCAGTAATCGCCATGAATAACCAAGGCAACAAGATAGCTCAGAAAGAAAGTGAAAAATCTCCAGAGAAGGCACTTAAAGATACAGAAATATGTGACTTAAATGACAGAGAATTCAAGATTGCAGTTCTGAAAAAACTCAACGAGATACAAGAAAACACAGATAGGCAGTTAAAGGAACTCAGAAACTCAATCAAAGAACAGCATGAACATTTTACAAAAGAGATTGAAATCTTAAAAAAGAACCAAATAGAATTTCTGGAGACTAAGAACTCAATAGAAGAAATTAAGAATGAAATAACCAGCTTAGGTAGTAGAGTTGACCAGATGGAGCAAAGAATCAGTGACATCGAAGATAGAAACCTGGAAATGACACAAATTGAAGAAGAAAGAGACTTGAGACTTAAAAGAAATGAAAGAACTCTACAAGAACTTTCTGACTCCATCAGAAAGAGCAATATAAGAATAATGGGCATACCAGAAGGAGAAGAAAGAGAGAAGGGAACAGAGAATATAGTCAAACAAATTGTCGATGAGAACTTCCCAAATTTGTGGACAGAACTGGACCCTCGAATCCAAGAAGCAAACAGAACACCTAGTTACCTCAATCCCAACAGACCTTCTCCAAGGCACATTGTATTGAAGATGTCTAAAATCAACGAAAAAGAAAGAATCCTCAAGGCAGCCAGGGAAAAGAAGACGGTAACTTACAAAGGAAAGCCCATTAGATTATCATCAGATTTTTCAGCAGAAACTCTACAAGCCAGGAGGGAGTGGAACCAAATATTCAAACTATTGAAAGAGAGAAACCATGAGCCAAGAATAATATATCCAGCAAAGATATCCTTTAGATATGAAGGAGGAATAAAGACCTTTCCAGACATACAGAAGCTGAGGGAATTTTCTAATACATGACCTGCACTACAAGAAATACTAAAGGAGGCCATTCAACCACCATTAACAGGGACAATTTGTGGCAAACAAAACTCAAAAAGGGGGAGAGTAAAGGCCTGAACCAGAATATGGGAATGGAGAAAGTAAGCGTGCTGAAGAAAATGGAATACTCTAAATATCAAACTTTCTTTTACATAAACTTAAGGGTAACCACTCAAAATAAATCCAGAATTGAAATACATACTGAAATAAAAAAAGAAACAGAGGGAAACATCATAGAATACCACCACACAGAAATAATAGACAACAACAAAAAGGCAAAGAAACAATGGAGACACAACCTTACCAGAAAACTAAGGATAGAATGACAGGAAATCCTCACATATCAATAATTACTCTAAATGTAAATGGACTGAACTCACCAATAAAAAGGCACAGAGTAGCAGATTGGATCAAAAAACTAAACCCAACCATATGCTGTCTCCAAGAGACACGTCTCAGCTACAAGGACAAGCATAGACTCAAAGTGAAAGGGTGGAAATTGACACTCCAAGCAAATGGTACCCAGAGAAAATCAGGTGTAGCCATAATGATATCAGACGAAACAGACTTCAAGGTGAAAAAGATAACAAGAGACAAAGATGGACATTTCATAATGGTGAAGGGGACTGTACAACAAGAAGACATAACAGTCATCAATATTTATGCCCCCAATCAGGGAGCACCGAAATACACCAAGCAACTTCTAACAGAACTAAAGGGAGAAATTGACCAAAACACAATTATACTAGGGGACTTAAATACATCATTGACAGCTATGGATAGATCATCCAAACAGAAAATAAGTAACGAAATAGTAGCCCTAAATGACACATTAGATGAAATGGACATAATTGACATTTATAGAGCACTTCATCCTAAAACATCAGACTATACATTCTTTTCTAGTGTGCATGGAACATTCTCAAGGATAGACCATATATTGGGACATAAAATCAGTCTCAACAAATTTAAGAAGATTGAAATCATACCATGCATATTCTCTGATCACAAGGCTTTGAAATTGGATATCAACTGTAAAAAGAAAGCGGGGAAAAACACAAATACATGGAGACTAAACAACATACTTTTAAAGAAGGACTGGGTCAAAGAAGAAATTAGAGGAGAGATCAAAAGATACATTGAAACAAATGACAATGAAAATACATCCTACCAAAATTTTTGGGATGCAGCGAAAGCAGTTTTAAGAGGGAAATTTATCTCATTACAGGCCTATCTCAAGAAACAAGAAAACTCCCAAATAAATAACCTCATGTTACACCTTAAAGAACTAGAAAAAGAAGAACAAGTAAAACCCAAGGTCAGCAGAAGAAAGGAAATAACAAAAATTAGAGCAGAACTAAATGAAATAGAGAACAAAAAGACAATAGAAAAAATTAATATGACAAAGAGCTGGTTCTTTGAAAAGATTAACAAAATTGACAAACCCTTGGCTAGACTTACTAAGATAAAAAGAGAGAAGACACTGATTAACAAAATCAGAAATGTAAAAGGGGAAGTTATCACGGACACCACAGAAATACAAAGGATCATCCAAGAATACTATGAAGGACTATATGCCACCAAATTCAACAACCTAGAAGAAATGGACAAGTTCTTAGAAACATATAGCCTTCCAAGGCTGAACCATGAAGAACTGGAAAATCTAAACAGACCGATCACCAGTAACGAAATTGAATCAGTCATCCAAAACCTTCCCAAAAGCAAAAGTCCGGGACCAGATGGCTTCACTAGTGAATTCTACGAAACCTTCAAAGAGGATCTAATACCAATTCTGCACAAACTCTTCCAAAAAATTGAAGAAGAGACAGTACTCCCTAACTCATTTTATGAGGCCAATATTACCCTGATACCAAAACCTGGTAAGGACAGCACAAAAAAAGAAAACTACAGACCAATATCTCTAATGAATACCGATGCAAAAATCCTAAATAAAATTCTAGCAAATCGAATACAACAATGCATTAAAAAGATTATTCATCACGACCAAGTGGGGTTCATCCCCGGGGCACAAGGATGGTTCAACATACGCAAATCCATCAATGTGATACATCACATAAACAAAATAAAGGACAAAAATCATATGATTCTATCAATTGATGCAGAAAAAGCATTTGACAAGATACAACATCCATTTATGATTAAAACACTTAATAAAATGGGTATAGAAGGAAAATACCTTAACATAATAAAGGCCATATATGACAAGCCCTCTGCTAATCTCATAATTAATGGAGAAAAACTGAAGCCCTTTGCTCTACGTTCAGGAACACGACAGGGATGTCCCCTATCACCTCTGCTTTTCAACATAGTGTTGGAAGTCCTTGCCAGAGCAATCAGGCAAGAGAAAGAAATAAAAGGCATCCAAATTGGGAATGAAGAAGTTAAATTATCACTCTTTGCAGATGACATGATGCTATATATAGAAAACCCTAAAGACTCCACCAAAAAGCTATTAGAAACAATCAACGAATACAGTAAAGTTGCCGGCTACAAAATCAACGCACAAAAGTCCATTGCCTTCCTATATACTAACAATGAAATTTCAGAAAAAGAAATACAAAAAACAATTCCTTTTGCAATTGCAGCAAAAAGAATAAAATACCTAGGAATAAACTTAACCAAGGATGTGAAAGACCTATATGCTGAAAACTATAAGACATTTTTGAAAGAAATTGAAGAAGACACAAAGAAATGGAAAGACATTCCGTGCTCATGGATTGGAAGAATCAACATAGTTAAAATGGCCATATTACCCAAAGCAATATACAGATTCAATGCAATCCCCATCAAAATCCCAATGGCATATTTTAAAGAAATAAAACAAAAAATCATCAGATTTGTTTGGAACCACAAAAGACCCCGAATAGCCAAAGCAATCTTAAGGAAAAAGAACAATAATGGAGGTATCACACTTCCTGACTTTGGCTTGTACTACAGGGCTACAATAATCAAAACAGCATGGTATTGGCAGAAAAACAGACACATAGACCAATGGAATAGAATTGAGAACCCAGAAATAAAACCACATAAATGTGGACAGATAATTTTTGACAAAGAATCTAAAAACATACAATGGAGCAAAGACAGCCTCTTCAATAAATGGTGCTGGGAGAATTGGATAGCCACGTGCAAAAGAATGAAACTGGACTGCTATTTGTCACCATGTACCAAAGTTAATTCAAAATGGATCAAAGACTTAAGCATAAGACCTGACACAATAAACTGCATAGAAGAAAACATAGGTACTAAACTTATGGACCTTGGGTTCAAAGAGCATTTTATGAACTTGACTCCAAAGGCAATGGAAGTAAAAGCTAAAATAAACGAATGGGACTATATGAAACTTAAAAGCTTCTGCACAGCAAAAGAAACCATTGACAAAATAAAGAGGCCACCAACTGAATGGGAGAAGATTTTTGCAAACAGTGCCTCCGATAAGGGGCTAGTATCCAGAATATACAAGGAACTCATGCAACTCAACAACAAAAAAACAAACAACCCAATTGAAAAATGGGCAGAGGACTTGAAGAGACATTTCTCCAAAGAGGACATACAAATGGCAAATAGACATATGAAAAAATGCTCAACATCACTAATCATCAGAGAAATGCAAATCAAAACCACAATGAGATATCACCTCACCCCAGTCAGAATGGCTATCATCAACAAGACAAACAATAACAAATGTTGGAGAGGCTGTGGAGAAAAAGGAACCCTCATACACTGTTGGTGGGAATGCAGACTGGTGCAGCCGTTATGGAAGGCAGTGTGGAGGTTTCTCAAAGAATTACGAATAGAATTGCCATATGACCCAGCAATCCCTCTTCTGGGTATCTACCCAAAAAATCTGAAAACATTTAGAGATAAAGACACGTGTGCTCCAATGTTTATTGCAGCTTTGTTTACGGTGGCCAAGACATGGAAACAACCAAAATGTCCTTCGATAGATGAATGGATAAAGAAGTTGTGGTATATATACACAATGGAATACTATTCGGCAGTAAGAAAAGATGATATAGGAACATTTGTGACAACATGGATGGATCTTGAGAGAGTAATGCTGAGCGAAACAAGTCAGACAGAAAAAGCAGAGAACCATGTGATTTCACTGATATGTGGTATATAAACCAAGAACAACAAAAGAACAAGACAAACAAATGAGAAACAAAAACTCATAGACACAGACAATAGTTTAGTGGTTGCCAGAGGGTAACGGGGGCGGGGGGTGGGGGGTGGGAGATGAGGGTAAGGGGGATCAAATATATGATGATGGAAGGAGAACTGACTCTGGGTGGTGAACACACAATGGGATTTATAGATGATGTAATACAGAATTGTACACCTGAAATCTATGTAATTTTACTAACAATTGTCACCCCAATAAATTTAATTAAAAAAAAAAAAAAGAAGGAATCAAAAAAAAAAAAAAGAAAAGTTATAAAACAATCAATTTAATTTCCTAAAAGTATTCAAATATTAATAATAGAATAAAGAAAAAAAAAAAAAAAAGTGACCCCCCATGATAAGTCCATCAACCATCTGACACAGAACAATGTTATCACAATATATTGACTATATTCCCTGTGCTGTACATTGCATCCCCATGACTTATTTGTTTTATACCTGGCAATTTGGACCACTTATTGCCCTTCACCTTTTTCCCCCTTTGTAATTTTTCAGTTACAGTTGACATTCAATATTATTTTATATTAATTTCAGGTGTACAGCCTATGGTTAGGCATTTATATAGTTTAAAAAGTGATCCCTTTAACTAGTCTAGAACCCACCTGGGACCACAAAAAAAGAAAAGAAAAAAAAAAAAAAAGAAATTACAAGATCTTATTGTTCTTTAGCTCTCTCTCTCTCTCTCTCTCTCTCTCTCTCTCTCTCTCTATATATATATATATATATATATATATATATATATATATATATATATATATATGAAACCCACTTCTGGTATAAATTATTTATTTGTTGTAGGAAATTTTAAGCATCAGCTAACAATAAATTTAAAGTGAAATAAAAGCTTGATTTTTACCTAACACAACAGTTGGTCATTAAATAATCTAGGGCTGATATGATCGTTGTCATCCAGAGAACTGCTGACAAATGCAGACAGCTTCTATATGTGTACATTATCATGCTAAGAACTGTGTCATTATCTGATTGCCCAACCCAAAGACTGCAGAATAACATGCCAATATTCTTTGTAATAAAGTAAACAGAAGGGGGATGGTGGCAACATCCATTCTATTAACTACACTAACAAGAATGTTAATATATCACTTCTATTCACATTCCAGTGTTCATCAAGTAGTCACATACCCAAATGTAACTAGGTATTGGGGGAGTGTAATATGTGTTCTGAGAAACCAAACTCCTAAATAAAAATTGTATTGCTATGAAATATGGAGAAAATTAATATAAGGGATTTTCCAGTCTTCTTCCTTACATATGGATCATAGGATTTAACCCCTAAAACTAAAAACTTGTTAATACTTTCTGATTTTTCTTCCATCCAAATGTTATATCATAGAGAAAAATTTAATCAGATTAGATCAGAGTCCTAAACTTAAACTATAAACCTTCCAGAAGTAAACAAAATAGAAATTCTTTATGAGTATTGACTAGAGAAATATTACTTAGGTATGTCCCCAAAGCACACCCCATGAAAGGAAAAGAAAAACAAAACGATAAATTAGATGTTATAAAAATAAGATATTCTACATTTCTACTATACAAACAGCACTAAGAGAAATATTTTTAAATCATATGTCTGATAAACAATAAGTATCCAAAATGTACAAACTCAATAATAAGAAAAATCATAACTTAATTTAAAAACAATAAGCAAAATAGGAGGTTTGCACACAAACTTTGCCGGAGAAGATACAGAGATGGCAGATAAACACATCCAAAGATGTTCAACATTATTTCACACTTATTAGAATAAATACAAAGAAAAAGATTGGTCATGGAGTGTGGTGGCAATTAGGGCAAAAAAATGGAAACTCATATACTGGTGGTGGGAATGTAAAATAGTATAGCAACTTTGAAAATAAAAATTATTAGTACCCAAATACATATGCACCCACCTGTTCTAAATGTAGGTATTTACCCAGAAGAAATTACAGCATATATCCTTACAAAAATGTGTACACAAATGGTCATGGCAAACTTATGTGTAATAGTCCCAAACTAGAAACAATCCAAAAGTTTATCAACAGGTAAATGGATAATCCAAACACAGCATACCTAAAACAGCAAAATACAACTCAGCAATAAAAAAGGAATGTCTTTTCAACAAATGGTTCTCGAGCAACTGGACATCCAGATGCAGAAAATGAATCTAGACACTGACCGTACATCAGTCACAAAAATGAATCATAGGCCTAAACATAAAATGTAAAACTATACTGCTCTAAAAATGACACTCTTGAAAGATTTAAAAGACAATCCAAAGACTCAGAGCAAGTATTTAAAAAATGCATATCTAATAAAGGACTTGTATACACAATATGTAAGGAATCATTAAAAGTCTAAAACAAAAAAAAACAAAGTGAGAAAAAAATCTAAACAGATACCTTACCAAGGAAGATATACAGAAGGTAAATGAACAAGTGAAAAGATGCTCAGCATCATATGTTATTAGAAAATTGAAACTTGGAACAACAAAATAACACTTCATGCTTATTAGAATGACTAAAATCCAAAACACTGAAAACACCAAATGTCTGCAAGGATATGGAGCAATGGGAACTCTCATTTTATTGCTTTGGAAATGCACAATGATACAATCACTTTGGATGACAGTTTGGCAGTTTCTTGTAAGATTAAACATTCATCATATAAACCAGCAACAATGCTCCTAAGTATTTAGTGAAAATGAGTTGAAAATATGTCTACATGAAAACCTGCATGTGATTGTTTATAGCAGTTATATTCATAATTGTCAAAACTCGAGCCTATCAAGATGGCCTTCAATAGATGAATGAGTAGACCAAATGTGGTACATTTATAAAATGGGGTATTATTCAGCAATAAAAAGAAGAGCAAGCCATGAAAAGACATGGAGGAACCGGAAATGCATATTCCTAAGTGAAAGAAGCCAGTCTGAAAAGGCTACATACTGTATGATTCCAGAAATACGACATTTTGAGAAAGCTAAAACTATAAAGACAGTAAAAAGATGAGTAGTTACTAAGGTTAGTAGTGGGGAGGGATGAATAAGTGAAATACTTAAGGGAAGTGAACCTAGTTTGTATAACACTCTAATGGCAGATTCACAACATTATGCATTTGTCCAAACCCATAGAAAGTACAGTACCAAGTGCATGTAAACTATGCACTTCGGTTAGTAATAGTGTGTCAATATTATTTATATTGTATTTTATTGTCAATACTATTAATATCATAAATGTATATCAATAATGTTATTGATAGTGTATCAATATTATGTAAAATGATCCATCAATTTTAACAAATGTGACACACTAAAGCAAGACGTGAATAATGGAGGAAAATGTTGGGGAGGGAAGGGATGCGTAGGAATACTCTGCACTTGTCCAATTATACTGTAAACCTAAAACTGTTCTAAAAATACAAATCTATTAATTTATAAAAGAAAAAAACTAATGATTTATTGCTACATGTATCTTCATGGATGAATCTCAAAGTAATTATGTTGAATTAAAAAGACAGGCAAGAATGACCACATATTATGTGATTCTATATACAGAAAATTCTACCAAATGCAAACTATTCTATTATATCAGAAATAAATCAGTAGTTGAAAGGACACTGATTGATAAAGGAGGGGAGAAGGGTATTCCAAAGGGCACAAATAAACTTTTAGAGGTGATGGAAGTTTTCATTACCTTGATTGTGGTAGTATTTTCTCAGGTGTCAATGTATCAAAACTTTTCAAATTATATACATTAGAGATTCAGTTTATGTCAATTATACTTCAAGGAAAAAGTTTAAAAATTATTTATCTTGCTTTTATTTTTTATTTTTTATAGGGAGAGGTTATATTTTCTAAATCTGCCATATATGTGCCTTTTAGCATAGTATATGAACGTGGTATTTGTAACATTCTTATTCATATGCAAAGTATAGTTTTCACTGAATTTTCAATGTTTTCTTCTATTTTTATTCTATGTCCTCCAGGTATTAACACTGAAAACTGCATATAAAAGTAAGTACTTAAAATTGGATCATTTCTAGTATAATATACAATTTCAATAATGGATAATGACAAAATCTAAGTGAAGTTGCTTTATATTGATTTAGTTTTCTTATTAAAACATTTTCATGGCATGAAGCACTTATTCAAAAGTATTAAAATATATATTTAAGTGCACTGTGTAAAGCAAAATCATAAGATGAGAATCATATTAATGCTCACTAAATTGTAAGTTAAAATATATTGAATAATTATAGCATTTGGTTTTTTAAGTAACCCACACAAGTGTGCTTTATATATATGTATAATATGTGTGTATATATATATATGTATATATATATATATATATATATACATATATATAATACATATACACACACACACATACACACACACACATTTCCTTTTTGTGACTTTCATGTATATAGCTTTATACTAGGCTTTAATGGAAATAGAATATCATACAATGTCTGGAATACACATATTGCATTTTTCCCTAGGTTGTTTTCTGTAATGTTTAAATGTTTCAACATCTTATAAAACATAAATATAGTACCACACCTTCCTAGTCTGGAAAATGGCAGGGGGACGTATAAAAATGTTCTCTAGGTTAACTGTATTTATATCAGTATCTTTTTTTCATTATTCTTTCTTGTCTTAATTCTTCGTAATGATATCTGAAATTTGTCTTCACAGTATCTTTCAAAAATAAAATTCTATAGGATCTTATTACCTTTAAAAAAGTTTTATTTCACTTTAAGTATGTTTTATACTTTCTGTTACATAGAACTAAAGCCCTGGGCTAAAGAAATAACACATTGTTTTTCTTTTCTCTAATGGCAGGTAGTAGCGAACATACATTGTTGTATTCATCTAAAAACGCATTAGAATGTATTTTATGTACAATAAAAATGAAATAAGGCAGTGTTTTGTTGGCCATCTATATAACAGGAAATGTATTTATTTCCTCGGGCAAACTAAAGTGGCAGGTATATTGAATTCAGTAACCATGAGTAATTAAGGCTTTACTTATAACCCTCATATTAGAGGAATCTACTTAATAAGTTAAATAATTTTCCAAGTATTTGTTAATCTATCAAAAGGATTTATATATTTCACAGGAGGGAGTCAAGCTAAGCTACATGGTTTACAAAAAATACCGATTTCTTAGAGAAGGAATTTTAAACCTGTTTTTCCAAACCTCTTTCATGTAATAAATAAAGCTTGATATACAAAGCAAATGAAAGTAGAGGGTAACTAGCTAATGTGAAATTAAGTGTCCCATAGCTCACCTGATCTGCAACACCTGATAATCCATGTCACCCCCTAATTCACGTACACAATGACCTTATGATCAGTGGAGCTATTTGAACACCGCTATTTTAGAGTATTATGTTCTTGAAGGTAAACTGTCCACTCAAAGACCTCTTCTCTGAGATATAATCCATACATCCTAATTGGCGGTTTGTTTGCATGTGTCATTCAAACCCACATTGCCCCCATGGCTTTTACTATCCATGGACAACTGATTTAACTGGAAGCTATCCGTTTAGTTACCAGAAATCAATCAGCCTCTTTCACTTAAGAATCCAAAGTGTGATGGAGAATATAGTTGTGACACATACTGGACCAACAAAGTCATGTAGCTTCAGGAGGGATAGGATAACATTATTGGGCCACATGTGAACAGTGGATGCTGCCTGCAAAACTGTAGATACAAAGAAGCAAAGAGGAGAGAAAAAATGGCTGCCCTGGAGTGAGGGAAATTGATAAAAAGGCACTGCCTCGATCCTGCACAGCTTCTCAGTTCTCTGTTCAGCTTTCTTTCCCTGTCCTTGGGTTCTACATCATCCATTTTCAAGCAACATACAATATATTTACATAATTCACTTTAGTAAAGTTTAATAAACAAAGGACTTTGAATAGAGCAAAAGAAAAATGCCACTGGTATGTCATTTATGAAATATTTTGAGAGAAATAAAGACATTTCTCTCAAAATAAAGGCAATGAAGCTTTTCAGAGTAGGTTCTGAGATACATAATATGAGATAAAAACTCACTAATAGCTCTGGAGCTTTAAAAATTAAGTTGTCAGATTTCTAAACTGATTGAGCATTTCTAACAGTCCATTTGAGTTCACCGTGACCAAAATATTTGTGTTGTACTGTTAAATGATTGCTATTGGACTAGTATTCAATTTGAAAGTTTGTTTTGAAATTTTCTTCTTAATGGAGAAACATGCTTGGAATTTTATTGTAAAATTACCCAAGCTTACCTCTTTTTTCTATGTTGAAGGTCAATATTCTTCAACAAATGAGTTAAAGCATCTTACGAGTTCCTTCTATTCCTTCTATTCCTTCTAAACAATGTATGTATCTACCTCAGGAGTTCAACTTGTTCTAATCTCAGAGGTGACTCATTAGAAAAGATATGCAAAGGTAAAGTGGAATGGAGATCCATCCTACTACACTGTTATGTTGGAGTTTGTGATAAATTTAGTGACAATGCTATTATACAACTTGGAATTATTTATGAATTTTCTATATATATAAATAAAACTGATATGAAATTACTGACTAAATCTGTTATGAGCATGAAAATAAATAACATAGCAATAAAATAATTTATTCTTAAAACATGTATAGTCATAAATTAGATATTTTGTTCAACAGTGTGTTTTTTATTATAACAACTGTAAATTAATGTTCAGAGGTAACAGTTTGTCAATAATGAATAATTGGTTATCAAAAGCAATAGGTATTTGAAAATAAAGTGAAACAGAATGGCTAAAATATGAAAACTACACATTAAAGTTAAGATAACAAATAAATCATGTTTGGAAACTAATTCTGAAAAATCTCGGGAGTCCTAGAAAATTGCTATCTAATTATCTATTAATATCTATCTATCTTAATGAGTTGTTAATACCATGCTTAGTATTAGACTGAATGGAAAATTGAACCATACACCAGGTTTAGTAATTATCAAATAAATAACAAAACTCATAAATGGAATGGATATTTGAGGAAATATATCAAGATAATGATATTTTAAAGGAAATTGCAATAAGACATTCCTTGAGAATGTGCAAGAAAAGCATACCAGTCAGAATCAAAATGGAACGTAAGGCACCAATGAAATCTTTAGCAGGATAAATCATTCTTCATATTTTTCTAGTGATATTTCTAAAATAGTCTGTTTTCCAGAATGAATGATCTCAGAGCCAGTGAGATGCCATGCTCACTGGTTTCAATCTCTTTTCTTTTCTCTGAAGGTGCATACAAATGGTATCGCTTGCCCAATTTTTCAACATTTTCTTAGATTTTGTATTCTTATCATAATATACTACTCAACAGACAGTAGCCCAAGATACATGACAAAGTATGTAAACAGATGTCCTTCTTTTTTTCCATATACTGCCCAGATACTACTTGAACAATTATAGAACACTGAATTTATGAACTCTTTCCCACCTGTTGGTGCTGGAGCTGTCCGTTACTAATAGAGAGGTGTTGAAGCCTTCAACTTGTAACAGTGGATTCATCTATTTCCTCTTGAGATTCTATCATTTTCACCTCATGTGTTTTGACAACCTGTTGTTAGGTTCATATACATTGATGATTGTTCTGTCTTCTCAGAGAATTGAACCCTTTATTATTAGGTAATGCTTTTTATCCATTACAATTTTCCTTGCACTGACATTGGCTTTGTTTGAATTTAATATACTTCAGCTTTTTTTTTTATCACCATGGTATATATTTCTATAAGCTAAATTGCAAGCTTTTCCACCCTGAGTCTCCAGCAATTCATCCATTATGGTTTAAGGATTCCTGCCTCCTGACTACCATGACAGTTTCTGTTTCTGGATTTCTTTCTGCTGCACTAAGTTCTGATTCTTTGCATCTTCCCATCTCTCTAATTTTAGGAGCAGCAGTGTACTCTGTAACCTCAATTCTCTGTTGGATCTAAGAAATGTCATTGATAGTTTGTACAGCTTTTTTCTTGTTGTGAGGGTGGGAGTGATGACTTCCACCCTTCTTACACATTGGAACAAATGGCTGACATGTTTTGGATTATGCACCCATCCTTGTGTTGCAGAGAAATGCTATGATCTGTGGTCCCATCAAAACTACAAGTATTAGGGGAAGGTAATATCCCACAAGAGAGAGGGTTGCTAGTGATATTAAAAAAAAAAAAAAAAAAAAAAAAAAAAGGTAAGGTATAATGGCATGGCCAGTTTCAAAATATCAGAGAAACTGTGAAGAGTTTAAACAAAAGATAGATCACAAATGGAAAATAGAAGGTTAATAGGCCATATGATCAGATGTCTGTGTTTAAATGTTTCCTTGAATATGAAAAAATTTAATTGAGATGCTATCATCAGAATTTATTTGGCATTCAGAAAGGTAATGAATTTCCTGTTTAAATATTCATTTTTATCTTATTTTATCCACTGGATATTTTTTAGAGCATTTGTTACTGCTTGAATAAAACTAAAATTTTTAAAGACTATTGATCAGTTCAAAATAAATTTCCTTCGGTGTATATTTTATTACATAAATTATTTCTTGGGGAAAATAAGTTTAGAATATAAACTCTACTATGGTGCATTCATACATGAATTGATTAGTACTAGTTGGCTACTTCTTTAACAATGTTACGCAAGAAAAAAGAAATTAAAAAAAGGTGAAAGAGTCAAAAAATTGTTTCACAAGATGCAGCACTATTTTTGACCATGTTAAAGTAAGAAATGTAGCTCTAAGTATCTTGCCATTATGTCTTTGATGGAAAAAAAAATAATTTTCCTTTCTTATCTTACTTAAATGATAAAGTCGAAATAGACAGCTGCTATGTACGAAACATGAGGTGCAAACTGAGGCCTGGCCGTGAACATAAATTCCAAAACTTTGCTGGATAGAAGAAAATTGCGCGAAGTAAAATCTATGTTCTTGTTCTAAAAACCACTCTAAGAACCACACAGGGCTGGGAGTTGGGTGAGGAGAGTGAGGTACCTACCTTGGGCACAAAATTTAAGAGAGTGCCAAAATCAGTAATCAGGTAAAATGTTTAATTTCATTTTTAAAATTAAAATTAATGCAAAAATACATTTGAATACAATTTTAAGATTGTGTTTGAAGACAGGATCAGTATTAATCTGACACAAACTACTATTATGTCACCTGAGCCACAGCAGGAACCTCCCTACTCGTTCCTGCATCTCTTCTTTTCCCGCCTCCAATAAGAATAAGCATTATACAAATCAAAACCATTTCAAAAGATAAATCTTATCCTATCAATTTCCTTCATAAATCTCTTCAATGCTTTTTGTTTGTTTGTTTTGTTTCCATTTTCTTAGAAAATATTCCAAATTCCTGGATGGTAATAAAACCTCTCCTGCCAGCCTCTTCTCTGGTTCTCTTCAGTCCAGCCACTCATGCCGTCCTTGTGTTTTGAAAATGCACTACGCTCTTTCCCAGTCCAGAAACCATTCATAATGTGCCTGTGTCCCCTCTGCCAAAAGGGTACCTTATTACCTCAGTTACCTAGTTAACTAGTCCTGTGTTTCCAACTGAAGCCCAACTAGCACCCCCTGAAGACGTCTTCCATAAAAACAGCCTAGGCAGATCGTGAGCCCTTTTCTTAAGATCTCTCTGATATTCTAATACTTCAGACCTTGCTTTCACAGCCAGACTATAAACTTCAAGGAAACAGGCAGAACCTGACTTTGCTCACCAAAATGTGTCGCCATTGCCTAGCCCGCTGCCTGGCACAGGGATAGATTCTCAATATATATTTGTTGAATAAATTAATAAATCAAGTAAATTAATAGATGCTTTGAAAAATGTCTAAGACTATTAAAACTCAGTTAAATATAGTTAAATGTAGTAAAAAGAAAAACTGTAAATTAAAGTCCATTGAATATACATAATGATGCTACTGTTTTTAAAGAAACCTAACAGAATATCTCAAAAGATCCTTTGAATAATTCAATTCAGGTTTATAAGATTTGTTGCAGACAAGTCTATCACAGCAATCTGTGAATCCTTTGTTAGAAATCAAAGGTAGTCTTGGAAGTTAGCAGAAACAAAGTAACACTGACAATATCAATTTGCAGAAAGATAAAAAATGATTTTTTCCTAGATGAAAGGGGGAATATTAATAGTTGGCACAAGAAGTCAAAAAGTAGTTCAACCCTCTTTTTGATTGGAATGTCAAATATTATTGACACTGATATAAAAAAGAAGACACAGATTTCTGCTAATGAGGTCCCACCCTTGACATAAGTCTTTCAGGCCATTCCATATCCCAACTAGCTATTAATAAATCAAAGGCAGGAAAGATCAGATCCATCATTTAGTCCCACCGTTCCCTGCCTCTCCTGTTGTCGCTTGACAGTGTGTGATTTATGACACATAAATTGTGTTTTGGGTCTTGACATGGCCGGTGTGATTTCATTTAATATTTTCTTGCAATCAGCTTAGATCTACTCTTTGACAAGCATTTCATCTGCACATGTTCCCAGAACATGAAATGAGTAACTTAATGAATGCAAGCCTTATATGCTAAGGTATATTTTCATTCTCTATATACTTGCAATTACATCTTTTTTAAAGTATTCAAATACACATACTTACAACAAAATCTTAGCGTTTTCTGCTTCAATTTCTTTATATACCAGAAATACTCAGTCCGAATAGATAATATCAACCTTCCTAGTCATAGCACAAACATAGAAATCAAATTTCATCAGAGGTTACAGTGGTGTCAACTGACATTGGCCATGATATTTTAATTTTTGTATTAACACTTTGTTCAATCAATCAGTAAATTAATCAAATAGGCTCACTAACCAAACCTCTCTGATTGGCTGTTACTGATTAGTATGCATGCTATGGGTTCTCTCTGGTTCAAAGTAATACAATCAGTAAAGAGGTTAGAATATCTTACGTGTTCGAGATTCAATCATGAGTCTTAATTTCTTAATGTTATTTATTTCTTCCCTTTTTTTTTTTTTTTGAATCTGAGGGTAATTTACTCAGCACATTAAGATGACCAAGGTTTTATGTAACCCTTGGTAAGTCAAATGAACTAATTTTACAAAATATATCCATAACAATGAACAAAACCTTTAAACATTTCAGGTTTCATTAAAATACAATGTTGGTCACAAGGAAACAAATAATGTCAAGAAAATAATAAAAATATAGAATAAGTAGTAAAACCAGTTTAAATCTTATTCCATGATTATGTCAGTAGAATACAGTTATATACATGAGTCTAAGGTTTATTTAATTTGACAGCCATTGCACATGTGCTGTGGACATAGGGGTAATAGCTCTAAGTCTCTCTTTTAAGAACATTTCCATTTTACACAACCTTATTCTAAAAGGATTTAAGATGACTTATAAATCATATACAAAACCAGATGTTACAAATTAAGTCTGATGATTAAGAAAGAGGAAAAAAGTGTACAGATATACAATAAAACAAGAAATACGAAACTTCCAGCATTGTGATAGACATGGTCATTTACCAAGAGCCTGTTCTCTTTACTGCCACACACATAGGAGGGTAGCCCTTATTTGCCGGGAAAAGAGAGATGAGGCCAAGGGATTGGCTTTGACCAATGCAGCATGAGGACAGAGAAAGTCTTTCCTTCACAGGTAGAAGAATTTCAAAGCTGGTTCATGTTTCTACATTTTCTGTTTTACCTTGCCAGAATGATCAGAGAAGAGTTAGTTAAAGGTGTCGCAAAATCAAAGTCATCTAGCCTATTGGGCTTGACATAAGAGTTACATCTTCCCTGGAGGTTTTTTTTGAATTTCTAGTACATTGTGAGAGAAACACTAAACTTTTTTTTGTGTGTGTGTGTTAAATCACTGAATGTTTTGGTTATTTGTTACTGCTAAATAAATTAGCCTATCTTGAATAATACAAATATGTTTATGAGAAGATTCTAAACCTGACTCTAAGATTTCTAGCAGCCAGTAGAGCTAATCATTTATGTAACCCACAGACTGTAAGATAAAAGACACATGGCTCTCTGGAGATAAATATCCATATATGATTCTAAGAGCAGCAGAAAGTCTCCTGAAGATCATAAGAAAAAGTCCATTATATGAGATAGCAAATGAAAACAATAATAGTTACTAAGATTTACTAATTATATTCCAGAAACTGTGTAAGTGTTTTCTTTTGAGGATTATTGTATTTATCCACATAACAGCCCTGTGGAGAATATACTATAGTCATCCTCAAATCATAGCTATTGAAAATCAGACACAGATAGGTTAAGGATTTTGCCCAAGGTCAGGCAGCTATCAAGAGCTATGAAATGTGTGTGTGTATATATATATATACGTATATATATATATATATATATATACGTATATATATATATATATATATGATATACATATATGTATGTATATATACATATACATATACATATACATATACATATACATATACATATACATATACATATACATATACATATACATATACATATACATATACATATACATATACATATACAGGCTGGGGACTCAACAAACAATGCTCTGACATCAGTGGGGAGTCTTAGAATTTAATTCAGTTCTGACACTGTCTACCCCAAAATCACATCAGATTCCACAGATTAAGGGTTCAGTCCTATAAGACTGCAGCCCCAACTCCACTCCAGATTGTAACCAGTGCTTCTGACAGGCCAGCTGCACCTTGGAGTTTACAAAGACTCCCTAGAATTCAGGATGCCAGCAGCAAGTCCAGATTACCTGTACTTCTGACCAAATGGCTATAAATAGGAGATTCACAGAACTTCCTCCTTGAGTTTGATTGATTTGCTAGAGCAGTACACAGAACTAAGAGAAACATTTTACTTACTAGGTTACCAGTTTATTATAAAAGGATGAAACTCAGAACAGCCAGACAGAAGAAACGCCTAGGCCAAGGAATCGGGAAAGGGCATGCAGTTTCCACGTGTTCACCAAGCAGAAAGCTATTGGAACTCAGTCCTTTTTGGTTTTCAAGGAGGCTGTATTACACAGGCATGATTGATTAAGCAACTGATTCAATGGCCAGCCCCTCTACCCTTCCTGAAGGTCAAGAATTACCTAATTACAGGATTGGCTCCCCTGACAACCAGTTCCTTATCCTCAGGCTACCTAGTTACTTTTCAAGTCACTTTATTAACATAACAAAAGACACTTTTATCACTCTTCTCACTTATAAAATCTCAAGTGTTTTAGGAGCTCTGTGCCAGAAAAGGGAACAAAAACCAAATGTATATTTCTTGTTATAAATCACAATATCAAAAAACATAGGAGAATTCTTGTAATTTTACTAAGATTGACAGGTACAACTGCAACATAACATTTTAAATTAAAGCTTAAGTACTTGGCATGAGATGCTATCATAGGAAATAGTACAAGTTCATATTATTTTAGTATAAATGGCATCACAATGTATCATTCCTTTATTTCATTTACCTTTAAAAAGTTACAAACGTTTTAAATTTTCTTCTGTTGATAGCTATTACTTATTTGACAGCCATTGTCTCTTTTGGGCAAAGTTATTTGACACAGATTAATTTTAAAAATATATGAAGAAACGGAAATATTTGTGAAAGTGTCTAAAACAAAAGATAACAAAATAGTTGTTTATACTGTGTTTCCCTGAAAATAAGACCTAGCCAGACAATCGACTCTAATGCATCTTTTGGAACAAAAATTAATATAAGACCTGGTCTTATTTTACTATAAGAACGGGTCTATAATATAACGGGTCTATAATATAATATAATATAATATAATATAATATAATATAATATAATATAATATAATATAATATAATACCGTTTCTTATATTGATTTTTGCTCCAAAAGACGCATAAGAGCTGATGGTCTGGCTAGGTCTTATTTTCGGGGAAACATGGTATGTTAAAATAGTTAACAGGAGTGTGGATACAAATCTTTGATTCTCAGAGCACACCTTCTTAACAAGTGTTTCCTGTGGGAAATAAGTAAAGGAATTTCATTTAAAATGGTGGGAAGCCCTGAAGGCAGAGCTCTCAAGCCATACCACTCATTGCTATTCACAGACCTGAACTGGAAAAAGCTTGCTTTACTTACCCCAGCAGGAGGAAGGAGACTCCTTGCTCTGCTAGAATCTGGTCTCAACAACCTGAACTTCCACTTGCCCCCAATGGACTTTCCTTTAAGACCACATCTCCCAACTCCCTTTTTATTTCTCTATAAAAGAAAGCCCTTCTCCTTTGTTCTCTAAACATAGCTTGCTTTTCCTGAATGGCAATTCTATGGTAGTCCCAAATAAACTCATTTTGCTGGTAAACAACTGGCTATTTCATTTCTAAGGATGACAGCTGTCTGTTGCTATATTACTTAGAATTCCCTAAAGGGCAGCATATAAGAATATTAAAATTAACACAAAGTTTAAGTTATATACTATTTTTTCTGGGTATCATGGCAATCTCCACTAGATTCAAACAGCACATCTCCACATGTTTTGCTAAACAAAGATTTCTGCAATACAGACTCCTGCTGTGGACTTACTGATTCAGTTTTTTGTGTCTCATAGTGGCTAGTGGGAGGAATTTATGAAAGAGCTACTGTTGTCTAGGAACTGAGTTGTATCTCCCTATGGACCTCAGTTTCTCTAGGGGAATCAATTTCACATTAGCATAGAGATTTAGTAGGTTTCCTTGGCCTTAATAAAATATTAATACCGCATGAGTTTTCAACCTCTCTGAACACTTCCATATTTAGTGTTTGGTGCTTAACAACACAAAAGCACATATTTTGTTTTTGTTTTACAATGAACAAATTAAGAAACTTTAGCTAGCAAAATTCTTTACTAAAAACTACTTACAAGTCACATGAAATTGCCTTTGCAGTGGATAATCATACTGATCTACCCTCCTACCCCCCGCCCAAAGAATACTTGCTACAAATGTTCTTTCATAGGAGAATTTGATTCTTGGGCATGGAAAAGGAAAGTGAAAGGTCAGATATAAATGTTTTGTCAAACACCTAAACCTAAAACTAGAAATAAACTCATAGATACAGAGAACATTTTGATGATTGTCAAATGGAAGGGGACTTGGGAGGATGAGTGAAAAAGAGGAAGGGATTAAGAAGCACCAATTGGGAGTTACAAAACAGTCATGGGGATGTAAAGTACAGCTAAAGGAATATAGGCAATAATATTGTAATAATTATGCATGGTGTCAGATAGGTACTAGATTTATCAGGCTGATCACCTCATAAGTTATATAAATGTCTAATCACTATGTTTTACACCTGAAACTAATATAATATTGTATGCCAACTGTAATTGAGAAATTAAAAAAATATTAAAAATAAAACCCTAAATCCAATATCAGCACAAGAGCCGAAAATACCAATTTTAAGAAAACCATTTGGCAGGAAATTGCTATCATTTGTTTTAAGCTGCTTTTATGTATTATTTATTTTCTAGGTTGTACTCTACAGTTATTCAACTGCAAGTGCCATTTGCTATAATGTACACTCTAACATCTTGAACAGTATCACTTAATTATAATTTCAATGGATTAATAATTCATAAAAGCAGCATTTTTTGGTTGTCTCTTCAGATAATAATGTTGCTTGGCAACAAAAGTAAATTAAAAATAAAAATTACATAGTAAAATTTCAGATCAAATAAACTATAAAATAAAGGGTTAAAACAAATTTTAAGTATGTACATTGAACTTTATAACTGAAATAAAAGCCCACTTTAGAGATAGATGATTTTATTCAGTGTTTTGTTCCTTGAAAGTATTGGAACATCTGTTCTGGATAATGCATATACTTCTGTTATTGATAAATAAGATGTTGATAGTCAATTGAAATCATACTTAAATTTTTGCATATAATAATACCATTTTAAAGTTATTAATGGATTTCGGTATTTAAATATGATTTTGTTAGTTCTTTAACTCTATTGACATAAATAATTATGACACATGTAAGCCTCCGCAAAATTGGTATAGCATAGTATTCAGACTATTTTCTATAATATTTCATAGCATTCCTATTTAATTGAAGATTTGATAAATTTATCCAAATCCTCACTATATTTATGAAGAGAGCACTACTGAGAGTTTCCATGATAGGAAAAAAAGAAAGACAAAATATACTAACAGTTAGTCTATGGCAATTATTTTGTGCATTGAAATGCGTTGAATAGTATCCCATAAAATGTATGCCCAAGGTCTAGTTCCCAAGTCCCCCTTTCCCCCCCTACACATGCACCAGTACCTGTTAATGTAACCTTAATTGGAAACAAGATCTTTACAGATATAATTAAGGTAGGGATCTCAGGATGAAACCATCCTGGATTTAGGGTGGTCCTTAAATCCAATGACTAGTGTCCTTTTAAGAAAAAAGAGAAATTTGAGACACAGAGTGACATAGGCAAGAAGTCATGTGAAAACAGAGGCAGAAACTGGAGTTATGCTGACAGAACCCAAGGAGTGCCAGGAGACTCTAGAAGCTGGAAGAGAGAAGAAAGCATTCTCCCCTAGAGACTTCTGAGGAAGTATGGACCTACGAACACCTTGATTTTAGTCTTCTGAATTCCACGAGAGGAAAAACAAAAACAAAAACAAAGTTTTAAGCCACAGATTTTGTTGTAATTTGTTCTAGTAGCCCTAGAAAACTAATACATGACTTTAGTATTCGTTGAAACAGAGTGCCATTTTAAAACAATCGTTATCAATGTTGATTATGACAAGCACAGTATATTTTCAGACATTTTTATACTAAAATGCATATTATTATTTTTATTTTGGTTATGTTTTGCGCTATACAAATCTTGCTTGGATGTGCCACCACTGAATATAATTTCCTCTGACCGCAGACCTTTTTGAATTTTTGGGACTTTGTTATGGATTGGAGGTTTGTGACTCCTGAAAATTTGTATTATCTTGAAGCCCTCAACATAATTTGTATTTGCATGTCTTTGACATGTAATTAAATTTGGATGAGGTCATGAAGGTAGGGCCCCCATGATGTGATCAGTGTCCCTATAAAAAGAGAAGAAGAGACCGGAGCTAGCACTCTCCCTGCCATGTGAGGACAGAGCAAGAGGGCATCCATCTGTAAGCCAGGGCTCTCACCAGGATCAGAATCTGCAAGCACCTTAATCTTCAACTTTGTAGCCTCTAGAACTGTGAGAAATAAATGTTTGCTGTTTAAGCCACCCAGCATATGGTATTTTGTTATAGCAGCCCGAGCTGAATAAAGTGGAGAGAGTGGCGCAAAATCAAGTTCTAGGAAACCATTTTAAGTTCTAAGAATCTGATGCAAAAATCGTTTAAGTATTACCACCTACTCCATTTACACTACCAAATTAAGAAAATTTGTGTTTTAATCAAGCCTTTTTAAAATGAGCACACTCTCTTTACAGAAGTAATTAATAACCCATGGATGTTAATTACATATGCCAGGTTAATTTTCATCCTGCTTTATATTGCAGGAAAGGTTTGAAATTGATGAATCATCTTCCATTTGAGGTGTCACTTACTGAACTAAGGACTAAAAATATGGATCTTAGAGATGTAGCTTTGTCAAGGTTGGGATTCAATCTTGTAAAGCATATCAGTCCTGAGAATGGAATTGATCATTAGTCAAACATGTAGTGAAACTTTCTGCAGAGTGAGTTCTACCCTGCTCAACTTATCCAGTCTTTAAAGAGAATGACTTTTATTCTCTTGATCTCTACACCATGAACTTTATCAAATCATTTCTGTAATAACTACTGCTTGCAATTTTAAACTTGGATCAAAAATATTCCACTATAGGTAAATTGTATTGAACTTAGAAGACTGAGAATGGTAGAGAGAGGACATCCTCAAACTAATTCTTCCTCTTATATTTAGGGAGCCATTGATAATAGTACCTCGTTCTACACCACAAGTTGTTTGTTCATAGAAGAACGAGGCTAAGTTCATCTTAGTAGATGAACTTTCCTCAGAGTTTCTAGGAATGGGTAGCATGTCTCTCTCCTCCACTCTGTGAACAAAGTGTTACCCAAGCAAACTGCTATCAACCAGGTTATATCCATGAGTGAAACCAACTTTAGAATAAAGACAATGCTGAGTAAAACAGTGGAGAGACAGACCAAACCTTAGGGCACTGATGATATCATTAAATTTCTGGCCCAATCAATTATGTGGTTTCCAATTCCTCTATGTGTAATAATACCCTTCTTAACTGTTTAAGTCACATTGAGCTGAAGCTTCTCTGAATTACAGCTCATAACATTCTAACTATTCAAGGTATTTACTTGTTTCAGATAAAATACAGTCATGTGTCACTTAATGACGAAGATAAATTCTGAGAAATGCACTGTTAGGTGATTCTGTCATTGTGCAAATATCATAGAGGGCAATCACACAAACCTAGATGGTGCAGCCTTCTACACACCTGGGCTATACGGCATAGCCTATTGCTCCTAGGATACAGATCTATAAAGCATGTTATCATCGGAATACTGCAGGCAATTGTAACAGAATGATATTTGTGTATCTAAAGATAGAAAACGTACAGTAAAAATATGGTATAAAAGATTAAAAAAGTGATACACCTGTATTAGGCACTTGCCATGAATGGTGCTGGCAGGACTAGACATTACTCTAGTGAGTCAGTGAGTGAGTGGCGAGCAAATGTGAAGGCCAAGGATATCACTGTAGAGTCCTGTAGACTTTATAAACATTGTACATACTAAGTTTATAAAAATGTTTTTATTTCTTCAATAATAAATTAACCTTAGCTTGCTGTAATACTTTTTCCTCATAAACTTTTTTTTTAACTTTTAGTCTCTGTTATAATACTTAGCTTGAAACACAAACACTTGCTCTACAAAAATACTCTTCCTTTGAATCCTTATTCTATAAACTATTTTACTGTTTTAAAAATGTTATTAGTTTGTTTAACTTTTTGTTAAATACAAACACACACATTAGCTTAGGCCTGCACAGGGTGTGGATCAGCAATATCACTGTCTTCCAGCTCCGTATCTTGTCCCACTGGAAGGTCTTAAGGGGCAATAACACACATGGAGATGTCATCTCCTATGATAGCAATGCCTTTTTTTGAAATAACTCCTGAAGGACCTGCCTGAGGCTCTTCTTGAGGAAATGTCACTCTTTACAGAAATATGTCCATGGTGTGGTTTGCTTGGTTTATTTCTTTTCTTGATCATATATTTGCTTCTAAGCAGATAGTGCATCATACAAATTCCTCTTTATTAATGAAAATCTTTCAATGTTGGCATCCACGTTTTCAAACTTTTTAAGGAGTTTGTTGAAGTCTAAAAAAGCTTTTGCTAAGGCCTTCACTGTGAATTTCCTTGTGGGGTTTTCTTCTTTCTCTCCCCCTGCAGTTTCATTTTCTCTTGCCTTTTCTTCAGCTGATCCTGTTCCAGTTTCAACTCCCCATTAGTTAATTCTTCAGAAACCACCATTAGGAGGTCCTCAGTGTGGACGTCATGCATACACAGGTTGACGTTATTTGTCATCTCAGGCACAGCCTAATTGATTTTTGCAACCTCCTCATCCTTTGAAGACATGGATGAAATACTTGAGTGTCTTCTTCCAGATGACATTTATATACTTCTTGTTGACATTGCCCGAGGCTCAAGCAAGGTTCCTGATGCACCTCTAGGTGCTGGAATCCTTCCAGATTTGCGCCAGCGTATTTTCAGTGTTTCCCTCAGCTGCAACCATTGCCGGGGCAAAGGTCCTCCTCAGGTAGTAGGTCTCAAAAGCTGTTATATCATCTTGATCCATGGTTGGATCAAACAGGTGGTGTTGAGGGGAGAAATTCTACTTTGATATTTGGATGAAGATCATCAATAAAAGGAGAATGTCATGGAGCATTATCAATTACAAGCAAAATCTTCAAAAGTGTGTTATTCTCCAAATAGTACTTCTCCAGTTTCCTGGCAGAGGAATTCAGGAGGGCATCTTGGAAGAAGTGCCAGGTCATCCATGACTTCTTATTGTACCTGTAGTATACTGGCAGTGTGTGCTTACTGACGTGCTTGTAGGCCTTGGGGTTCTCACTATGCCAGATAACAAAGGGTTTGAATTCGTAGCCTGAAACATTGCCTCCAAGCATGACTGTTACCATGTCCCTAAAAGCCTTGAAACCCAGCATTGACTTGACCTCCTTGTGGATAAAAGTCTTTTCAGGTGTCCATTTCCAGAATAGGGAGTTTTCATCCAGGTTGAATATCTGTTCTGGCAAGTAATTTTCATCCACAATCAGCTCATCTAAAACTTCCAAAAGATTTCCAGTTCTTTCACGTTAGCACCTGCAGACTTACCACTCACTTTTACATTATGTAATGAATAATGATTCTTGAATCATTTAACCACTCAGATTAAGCAGTAAATTCAATGTTGTAGTTGGGTCCAGACTTTTCTTTCAACATCACAAACAAACTTTTTGCTCTGGCTGGGACTGACATACTGAGAGACATTCGCTTCTATCTATGATTTTCAATCTATGTCATTAGAAGTTTCTCCATGTCTGATATAGGCCCTTCATGAGTTTTTGTTGGTCTGGTTGCCTTCAATGAAGCAGATCATTTAACAGCTTCCATTACTTTGTTCTTGTTCTTCAAGACTGTACCTATGGTGGAACGGGACATGCCTGACTAGCAAGCAATAACTATCACTGATTTTCCACCTTGGAAGTCTTAATCAATTTTAATTTTGTTTCCAGGTCAGTCATTTCACCTGGCCTCTATTGGCAACATTAGGAGTGGATTTTGTATGCTAAGGGGCTATGATGAATAAAACAACATGATATTAAATCAAGCACAAGAGAATGAATCAAGAAATTTTTGGTGCTGTAGTAGTAAAGGGAGTGAACTGGAAATATAGGTAGTTTTTAGAGAGTAACAGGCTTAAAAGTTAGATTGTAAAAATGTTTAATTATGAGTAATAACGTGGTTTGAGCTGAGATCATGGGTATGAGTGGTTAAGGTATTGAAAATGGCAAGAGTCCTGAAAATAAGTAGGTCAAATATCTAAGAAGATAAAGAATTGTATGGGACAACAAAAATTTTGATAGTAGCCAAATTGTAAATAATGAAAATAAATAAGAATACAGACTTTAAAGAATGATGGAAAATGCCTGTAAAAGTGGAAGAGAGGGGTTAATAGAGTCTAACAGCATGAGGTTGCAAAGTAGAGAGGCTTGAGGAGAAGACAGTGAGAAAGTTCTGGAAGTGGCAAAGAGCAGGAGAGGACACTTACCCATTTCTTGAGGCAGTGGGTAGGGAGCTGAGGGTGAGAGATAATCTACCACTTAGAGAGGGCTGCATGGGAAGCAGCAGCATTCAGGAGAGTCAGGTGACATTAAGAATGAGAAGATAAAGGAAAAATTCTGAGACTTCTGAAAATTGAGAATCTTCAGTGTACTTTGGGTACTGATAGAATCTTTTAACATAGTTAATTCCATTTAAACCATGTAATAGCCTTGAGAATGGTAGATGCTATCTATCATTCCCTTTTTCCAAGAAGAAGCTGAGTAGTCAAGTTCAGATGAGTATTAGAAGGCAGAGCTACAACTTCAACTGATCTAGTGTTACACAGCCCACATAATTTCAATATATTAAGAGAGTATGCTAACTAATTAATTAAATAACTATTTCAAATATTTTAAAGTTGTTGAGTTGAAGAAAAATGAACATATTACTGAGATGCAGACCTGGATTAGAGTCCCAATTATACCACTTAATAATTGAGTGGCTTCAGGCAAGTCATGTAAAATCACTGTACTACTTTAATTTAAAACGAAGTCAATACTACCTAAATTATACATCGTAATAAAGAATTACATGTAATGTTATTACTCAATTATAATCAGTTACTGAATTATAAATGTACGATATGTATTCAATGGAACACAATTTTAAATCACAAGGTCATCTCTTAGAAAAATATGCAAGCCTGAAGTAATGTATCACTCATATTTTAATAAATATAATTTGCAGGCATAATAGAAGATTCCAGTAGTGCATTACTAAGACTGAATGTACATTCAGTAAAATACACAAATCTTAGTGTATTTACATTAACAAAGGTGATTTCTGCTTTGGGAGTGTAGTCACTATATCTTATTAATACTCTTGATGTGGGATGGACTGTTTTACAGATAGGTGTGAGACGCTGTGTGTAAATGTGTTAACAATGTAATCAGTCATTTTAATAACTCCTATAATGACATAAACTTCATAAACTTCTATAATGATAATTTTCCATTTTTCTCTACTTCTAACACCTCCTATGACACATGAGTATACAATGTACATGTAAAACTAAAGCCATTTATAAAAGAGGCAGGAAGACAAGAATATCTTTTAGGTAATCTTATTTACTATGGCTTCCAATAGGGAATCTGTACATCCTCATTTCCCTGCAAGATGATCAATTAGGGTGACTTGTAGCTTCTATATCTCTTATTTTATCTCATTTAGAAAATGTCCATGTTGTATATTTTTATGTACAGTATATTTCAGTATGATCATATTTATGTATAAATTTAAGAATATACATATTTATATATTATTTTATCAAAATTGTATTACCAATATGAATGAAAAACGCTGCTTAAATAATAAAATTCCAGACTCTTCAAACCACATCATACTTATTAATGTTAATGAGAATTATTTCATTCCCTTTCATTGTCTAGCTATTATGTTAACAGTAGAAATCATGATATTCAACTATAATCAAGTACTCCCTGTGGTGCAGACACGATACAGTAAACCCTATTAGATATTCAGTTAATCATTACAACAAATACATGAATTACATAGTATTACTAAGTCAGTGTTAGAAATTAAATATATATATATATATACACACACACATATATACATATATACATATATGTATATATAAACACACACACACACACACACACACACACACGTGTGCATATATATTGGGAAGGATTGGAAACTTGCTCATAAGTAGCTGGGAGAAGATTGAAACCAAAGCCTTTTATTTGCTTGAGTTCAAGGTCTTCAATACTTGGCTGTATGGCCCCTCATTTAAAAGTCTGAAATTCATATAACAGAAGATTTATACAATTATCAGTTTCCAGTTTTCCCTAGATGGGCCATTAACAGACCCAAGGAAAAAATGGTAAAATCTTTTCTATTTGAGATATTGAAAATATTGAGTGTGAAAGAAGGCATTTTAGCAACTTATAAATATTTAACTATTAGGAAAACTGAGAAGGGAGAGTATGTAAATAAAGCTGTCAATCTTTAGGGCAAAAGTAGGACATCAAACGGATTCCTGATACAAAGAGTGAAAAATAGAGAGAAGATTTTTATTTAAAACCTCCCATCAGCAAAATGCATTCTGATTCCATTTTAATATTAAGCTTCTATTTGGTTGCAATTAATCCAATGAGGTTTTAGAATTCTGAAACATCAATACACATAGTCTTTTGATAAATGAATGCATCCATGAAAAACTGAACAAACAAAATTCTATTCATGTCTTTTTTCAACATTGTCCAATCATGTTTACTTCCTTTAATCTGATGCCTCATTCTCTAAACACATAGCCAGTAACTCTTTCTAAAACAAACATAAAAACAAGAAGAAACAATAACAACTGCCCTGGCTTGCTACTTTATGTTTTTTAATCTTTACTAAATTTAATGGGGTGACATAGGTTAGTAAAATTAGAGATGTTTCAATTGTACATTTCCATAATACAACATCTATATATCACATTGTGCGTTCACCACACAGAGTCAGTTCTCCTTCTATCACCATATATTTGATCCCCTTTACCTTCTTCTAAAATGCCTTCCTCCCCTCCTTATCCTCTGGTAACCACTAAATTGTCTGTGTCTATGAGTTTTTGTTTCTATGTATGCTTGTCTTCTTATTCATTTGTTGTTTTCAGTTTTATATCACATATATGAGTGAAGTCATATGGTTTTAAACTTATTATGTGCCACTTACTTTTCAAGCATGATACACTCTCAAGTTCCATCCATGTTGACACAAATGGAAGTATTTCATCTTTTCTTAGGGCAGAGTAGTATTCCATTTTGTATATACACCATATCTTCTTTATCCAATCATCTATCAAAGGACACTTTGGTTGCTCCCATGCCTTGGACATCTTGAATAATGCTGCAAAGAACATAGGGATACATATATCTCTACAGACGTTTTCAGATGTTTTTAGGTAGATACTCTGAAGTGCGATTGCTGGGTCATACAGTAATTCTCTTTGTAATTTTTTTGAGGAAACTCCATACTGGTTTTTTAATTATTTGTTTTGTTGTTGTTGAATTGTATGATTTCTTAATATATTTTGGATATTAGCCCCTTACCAGAGGTGCTGTTTGAAAATATTTTCTCCCATTCAATTGGTTGCCTCTTTGTTTTGTTGACAGTTTCTTTTGCTGTGCTGAAGCTTTTTAGTTTGATATAGTCCCATTTATTTATTTTTGCTTTTACGTCCCTTGCATTTGAGGTCAAATTCATAAAATTCTCTCTGAACCCAACGTCCATAAGTTTGTACCTATGCTTTCTTCTATGCAATTTATTGTTTCATGCCTTATGTCTAGGTCTTTGATCCATTTTGAGTTAATTTTGGTAAACGGTGACAGATATCAGTCTAGTTTCATTCTTTTGCACATGGCTTTCCAATTTTCCAAACTCCATTTATTGAAGCTTTCTTTTTCTCCATTTTATGGTCCGTGTAGTTTGGTAGGGTATAAGAAAAAGAAAGTAAAGAAAATGCAAAGGACAGGCAGTAAACTCACTGTTTCATAAATTTGCTCATTCTTCCTTAGACCCACTTATAGTCACTTTTCACTCTTCCCTATACATTGACATTCACAAGTAAGAGGCAAATTCAAAATGATGCATGTGTTTACATTCATGAAAAGAAAAGAAGAGACAAGAAAATACAAGACAAGACAAGAAAAGGAAAGAAAAGGAAAGGAAAACAGAAGGAGATCGAAAGAAAAAAAAAGGCCTGCATGAGCTAGTGAGCTGGTATACAGAAACCTTACTGCTTTTGATGTATATTTTATTTTCTTTATTTATAATGAGAGTGGAATAAAAGAAGTGTAAAAGATGTCTTCAACTGACATCATTGGATGAGAATGCTGGTATCCTTGATTATGCATAAATCCTTTGCCACTGATAGATACCCTGTAATTGTATTATGGATGCTGCAGTCATTCTTTGCATATCCCTCAGAGGTCTCCCTCTCAAAATGTTTACCAATTGATACTTGATTCTGTTAAATGCAGATAGTGTCATGAACTCTTCTACTGACTGCATGCTCCAATTCATCATTTCTTAACTAGTGACAAGAACAAAGGAAAAGCACCTCTAGAAGATGTTGAATGACTTGATTTACTAAGGGCAGGGCTCAGCCTCACCTCACATACATCTGTTGCCATAGTGCCAAATTAAATGCTTTCCTAAACAAAGCATAAACAACAATCTTTAATTCATCATCATATAACTATAATGTCACTGTGCATATCTCAGAGCTCTCTCCCTCACAACGGGAGGGGGAAAAAAAAACACTGAACATAAATGTTTAGAAAACACCACCTGCTCAGTACTTAATACAGAGAAAAACCATGGTTGGATCATTTGAAGTAAAAAAAAAAAAATAATCCATTAGCATGAGGTCAGGTCGTCATATATTATCAACTGTGAAAGGCGTGAGTTACTAAAGGTATGAAATAAAATATTGCATGACAAATACCTGTTTTCTCTTTGGGAACTTCCGTCTAAAGACTGTCAAGCACAGAGTGTGACTGATGAGGCCACTGTAGGCTTGTCTCTAGATTCAACACTTGCTGTTTGAAACATGGTAATAACAGTTGTTACAAGCAAAAATAATAAGTCATCAGTACAGTACATCAGGTGGCCCAAAATGTGGCCTGTGGAGCACTCAGTTGTGGCTGATAGCTGTCCTATGTAAAGAATGAGGAAAAATGATGGTTTCCAGCAGGCTTTTATTCCATGATTTTAATTTATCTTTAAAAGTAGAAGGGAAGACCACAGATCTTATGGTTTTATACCAATATTATTGAGCAACACAACTAAGGGAGACAAAGAGGCAGCCAACTACAAAGGGTAAGAAGAATCACCAGTGAGACAATGTTTTATTCTCTCCATTCCCTATCATTTAGCATAATGTTGAGGACATACATTTTTCTAGCTTGATATTTCTCAGTTTCGGTCCTTTGCAATCCATTTCCTAGTTGTTGTTGTTGTTGTTCTTTCCTTAGAGAAATTATATTTAATAAGATTACATTTCTGGTAATAACAGTTTGTTTAATTAGAACATGGGATGAACACTTTGACTTTACCGGAGTAAATATTTACAATACAGATTTTGAGAGTACGCATGTTTAATATTTTAAGCAAACAAAAGGCCAGATTCAGTCAAGCCCTAAACCATAAACTAAATGAAGAGCACTTTGATTCCAGATCTTCTGAACAGTACTGCAAATTTTTCCCCTCCTTTATTTGTGGGATCTAAGGTACAGGAACCATGCAAAGGTAACTATACTAGATGCTAGTTTTGGGACAGAGGTGGTATACTACATTTCCACAGTGGACGAGCCAGTTTCCAAGTGTAATATGGAAAGCTGATGATGACAATAACAATGACAGCAAGTGCTAAAATGTAAGCAACATTTATTATATGGCAAACACTGTACTGAGCATCATAGTTACAATATTTCTTAAAAATCTTCATAGCAATTTTGAATGTAGATTTCTTTATCACTTTATAAAATAGGAAGGCTAACTGAAGGAGGTTAAATAACTTGTTTACATTAACATGGACTATGACCTCAATTAGCTACCATATGTCCCTAAAGGAGAAGCTGTTATCACTGCCCTGAAATACACTGTGCTTGACAGTCATGAGATGGAAATTTCCTAGGAGAAAATGGTAATCTCTCACACAAAATTTCATCTCTCAAAATCTGTAATTTACATCAACTAACTGTTAAACGCTAAAGCAGACAGTCTAATAGGAAATATGTATCTAAATAGCCTGGGTAGGGAAATGGAAGTCAAATAGGCAACAGGATCAAATCTGAGATGACATGTTTCAGCAAGCGTATTTAGAATGGACAATAGGAAAGGTGACTAGAATGTTAACCTCAGAATAATGATCCGAAGCACCAATGGTGATACAGGAGTGTAGCTAGCTGATCGAAAGGACATTCAGTTCATTCAAATAATTGTCGAACAAGTTGCTTATTGTGGATGGAGTTGTAGACATAAGAAATAATTACCATCACTTTGAAATATGTTTATTCTATTTAGGAGAGAAGAATGGAGCCTTGGCTCAGAATGAGTCAGACAAACTGTAAGAAGAGAAATGGATCATGCCTTTAAAAATGTTAATGGTCTATTTGCAATGATTGTGGTGTGTTTTATTTACTTTTTAATAAATAAAGTTTTCAGAAAACTTAAGAAAAATCTTAACATAACAGATGCGGGATTTAATCTGAACAATCAGCTATTTCTGGAAACATATAGGTTGATTTACATGCCATGCTGGTTGTAGTATGTGGTAAATTAATACCCATTGTGGTAAATTAATAGTCCTCCTGCAGTATGCTCTGACTCTATAATTCTAAGAGCACAGAAAGAGTCCATCACATCAGAGGAGGTTTATAAATATGATGAAGAAAATCCCACAATACATATTAGATAAATAAATAAAAGTCTTGGGTATTTTGAGGGGATGGGGATGTAACATTATACTTCTATACAGAAAAGCAGGAAAATTATCAAGTGTCTGCAGTGCTCACTTTAAGAGACGGAACTAACAAATATATGTAATAATGGCAGGGATGGTAATTCAAGAAAAATATATAAAATAAATTTTTAAGATGGAAATTTTAAAAATGTGGAAGTATTTGCCAAAGAAGTTAATAATGCCAAGTATACATTTTGGAAGCATAAGCAATCACTTCTTTGTGGTGTTACAAATAAAATTCAAGTATCAAATGGAAATCTGGATTTTGACAGATTGCCTGCTGGGGGTGCAAAAAAAAATATTTTCCCCTCACCTTCTAGGTTCTAGCTGGGCTAACAGTCAAATTAATAGGAGACATAGTAACAAGAGGAAAATGTCCAAAATTTACAATGGATATACATTCAGGGGTGCCATAAGATATGAGACCTAAAGACACATTGGGCAGTTGACCTTTATATACTATTTTGGATAAAGGAGGAGGGGGCAAGTGTCTGGGATTTCAAAGGGGTAGTAGGCAATTTACAGGTAGATGAGAAAGAGAAAAACAGTGGTAAACAAATTCTTGCTGCCCCACCCAGAAACAATGAGACACAGAAGGAAGTTCAACAAACAGGCTTTGCTAGATTTCTCCCTGTTGGTCACATTTATTTCATAATATATTGCTAAGGTCATATTCCCTTCCTGTAAGCAGGTTTTTCTACTTGAATTTCTTTAGACAGGTAAAGGGGGAGAGTCAAATGTTCATTCTAAGTCTTTTGTTTCTTAATAACCAGTTTAAAATAAATATCCCAAAAGGCATACTTTTGTCACCCTATGACAAACTGGTGGTCTTTAGGCTGAGAAGATAAAGGGGGTGGGGTGGGAGAGGAGATAAAAAATATACGCACGACTAGTATTCATCTTTTGTTATCGGTATAATATCAAGTATTATAATCTTAATACAATTTTTTCCCTTTCATAAAATGTATATACATGTTTTGGCACCCTTTGTATTTGTTTGACTGAAAAACATCACTACATTTTTCAACAATAAAATTTCCTACCAAAATATAAAAATTGAACATCTTAATTTCTGGTATCTTGAAAAATCAGAATATCTACTCATATTCTTCATAGATAGTCATGAGTCTTAGCTGTCTCCGTGGTTAGTTAGGCAGGGTGTTTTCTCTGATTATCTATAATGCCCACCATCCAACAGTGTCCTTAATTTTGACTATAGTGATATTTATCATTTATTGTCATGCTTCAGCTATTATTTTTCACACATGACTGCTTCCCTCATTTTAATTTCTTATATCCAATGTGTAATAGGTATTTCAGTTTTCTATGATTGCTCTGAGATGGCAATAGATCCCTTTTGAACTAGAGCTTTCGTGTGTGTGTGTGTGTGTGTGTGTGTGTGTGTGTGTGTCTAAATTATTTCCTATAATTTGAGAATAGAACCCTTTGAGAATAGAAGATCCAAAGAGTGCATTTAAGTCTGATCACATCTAGGAAAGCAATGCTATTACGTTGGTGCAAAAGTAATTGCGGTTAAAGGATTAAAAATAATTGCAAAAACCGCAATTACTTTTGCACCAACCTAATAAATAACTAAGAAAGAATGAAGAGAATAAATGAATTCTACCAAAACCAAGAACTAATGAGTGACAGATCTGAAAATAAAATGCTTGAGCCTTGACTTATGGTCTACTGCTGTTAGGAAGTGTAATTAGTTAACCTGATTAATCCATTTTAATAACGGGAGTAAACTGCTAAACAGCCAAATATTATATACTTAGTATGTAAGTCCCAAACAAGCTTTTACATTTAATCAACTAATTCCATTTTTCAGTTCCAAACAGCAGTGTTTTGATGCAGAATACTAGATCTTCTATGGAAGAAAATTGCCCCATAAATCTAAGTAAAGCTTTGAAATGTAAAGTAAGACTGAACAAACTGGGGATCACTTTTGGTAATAAGTGTCATAAGTTATTACTTATAAAGTATGAATTATTGTGGGAAGTTGTAAAAAGAGCTCTATCAGAGTATATCACTTACTTTTTTATACGGAAAAGGGAGGAAATATTCAGCATGAATTGATTCTTTATTATATATACATTATTGTACAATACTTTTTAGATTTATTATACCATTAATCTTCATGGCCATCCTATGAGTAAGATATTATTGTTATCCCCATTTTTGGTGGATAAATTTTCTAAAATCAAAGATTGATAAGATGCAGACAGACCATTTCCAAATCTATCAGTTAACTGCCGATAATATTATTACTACACAACCATTTTTCTTGTTCTTTCTCCATGATTTAATGAGTGGAAGCAGTGGGATTACCCTTGATAAACCTATGAAAGTGTATTTGTGCATCTGTGTGTGTGTGTGTGTGTGTGTGTGCGCGCGGGAAGAGGAGGAGGAGGTGGAGAGGTGAGAGCAGTGAATGGATAATTTAAATGACAATGACATATATCATTGATCTTGGTGATTTTAAAGATAGAGAACAGCCAGACATTCACTAACTTCATCAGTGGGTTTCAGTATGAGTCTTACTTGGGGACTGCACTGCTCATGTGGTAATTAAAGATTAAAACTGACTTAACAGAAGAGTTCTAACTTACATAAACTCACTCAGAAACATTTCTACATTTCCTAATGATCTTTATAAATATATCTCGGAAATAAAGTATATGGTGTCTACTCTTTCCTGGAAATTTGTAGAATAATTTGACAAACTCCAACAATTATAAAAATAAGAATTGAAATAGTGCATATTTTGAATGAGGAAAATCATTCCAAGTAACATAATATGCCTTTGGAACATATCTCTTGTCCAAATTACCTTTCTTTTTCTTCTTAAAATAAAAGTGTTAGAGGTAGAAAACAAGCTAAAAAGTCAAGTACAGATAAAAGAAATACAAATGAGAAATAACGTTTTACAAAAGTTATTCATTCACTTGTGTATGTAAGTGTACAGTTGTGAGTCAATTTAAGTGAACAAATGAACAAATTGGTTAAAAGGGATAGTGTGTTTTTATGTGTGTGTGCATGTTCTCCTGTGTATTGGGAATTGATATTCAGCTTTTTCAGAATATTCAAATAAACAGTAAGATAATGGCATCACCTATATTACAGAAACAACTGGAGAATGTTATTCAAATAACCTTGATAGGAATGTTGAAAATAAATGCAGAGAATTTTACTTAGACTGACAATGGCCAAGTACCTTACAGTACAGTAAAAGTAATTAAACAGAAGAAATTACTTTTAGGTCTTATAAGGATGTAAAGTGTCACCACTAAAGTTGAATTGGATATTGCTCCATTAACAGAATATATCCTTGAACACTGCTATCTTGTGCATCTGAATTTATTCACTTTTGTATACTGCTAAAAATCAGCAAACATAAACCTCATTTACAATGACATATGGAGGCTACAAGGGGGAGCTCTCATGCCCAACGTGAAGTACAACAGGAAGAACTGTCTGCAATAGCTCTCCCAACTCTTTTCCCCTCCATAAAAGTTTCCTCTCCTTTGTTTTAGGGAACTTGCCTGTGGCCCAATATAATTGCATGTTTCCGATTACAATTCTTTGTTTTTCTCTAATAAACCCGTTTTGTTGGAGAAATATCTGGCTAACGTTTTTAAGGTCAACAATACAAAGACATAAAAGCTTCCATATTGGACCTATTTCTTGTTATATGTCTCCATTAATAATAGTTCCCATCTTTTCTAGACGTAGATCCAATTTAGATCTGTAAGTAGCCAGCAGCAGAAATGTATCTTAAGAAATAAATTTAGTCTTTTTGTTTTAGATAATTGTGTTTGCATTACAGAAGTCTTACTTTAAAAAAACAAAGTTTCTTCTACATGGGAAATTATACTTTTGTTAACCTGACTGATTTTTTTAACCTCCGCATATCAGTATTTATCTGCATTATTCATCCATCCATCCATTATTTTTAAATTTCTATATAAACAGAGGGTGCCAAAAAATGTATACACATTTTAAGAAAGAAAAACTATATTAAAATTGATAACAAAAGATGAATACAAGTCATACTTAACTTCTGCAGTTACAAGAGGTGCTCAAAGTGGTTACCATCAGCACCCAGACACTTCTGATTTTTGGTGAACTATTGCTTGAGCAGCGTTAACCAGTGTCCACTTGTATATGTTTTTTTTTTGCACCTCGGTATATTTTTTACTGTATCTCATAGTTTGATTTATATTAATGTAGAGTGATAGAAAACTAAAACTACAGATAAAGTTTTGATTTCAAGGAACCTCCCGAGGTCAGCAAAGGATTTACTGTAAACTTTACCTCTTCAGATTAAAACTGCGCAAAAATATCATTATCTGAAGAGCACAGTTCTTGAGACCAGACAGAACTTTTAATCTTGAACTCTGCCATTGACTGACTGTGAGTTTGGTTAGTTAAGTAACATAGCCTTTAGTTTTCTCATTTATAAAATGGGAATAATACAGGACCGGACTTTATTATGTGTTAATTTATGTAAATTGATTCAACTGCTCAAAGAAGAGAAATGATTGTCATTGAATTAGGTAACTAAAATGGTGCTTGATTTATCAGGAGTAAAACGAATTCAACAATACTTACTGGACTATTGGAGAACAATGCTCCTGAGCAGGTGTTCATATGCCACTGTCTACCTCCTAGACATTTCCTGCCAGTCAGCTGTAGATAGAATGCCAGCCTGCTTACTGACTCTATTATTTACATGTGGTAGTTCAAGCAAGCTGACATAAACTAGGTAAAGATACACTGCACACTTACATCCATTCTACAGTTCCCTGAACAACAGGATGTGAAATGAAACCCATCAATAACATGAGCTCAGCAATGAATCCCAACCATTCACATGTTAGAATTACATATACCACGCTTGCCAGGCCCACCAGCTGTGGCTTAATCAAGGAAACTAATGCCTTAATCAAGGCATCCACGGTATCCATCTTTTATACATACACATCTAAAAAATATATCTCTTTGTTTTATTTTAAACCAATATTTCATTTTATAAAATATTATTTCAATGAGTATTCTTCTATTCAATGATGCTAGTTCTTACTATTTTCTTCCCTACTATAAAAAAGAAAAAAGAGAAAACAAATTTATTTTGGCCTGACAGTTATTTAGTTATTTTAGATTTGTGATATTTAATTCTGGAGGTCACAAGAAGACCTTTCTATTGTAGAAATGATCATGAAACATTTGATTTATAAACTTTCACATTTTATTTTTCTATAAATCAGATGTCTTTTGCAAATGGAGGAAGAGAGTGCTCATTTGATACTAAAATTTCCTCAAAATTGTCAGGATTTGAGCATTGATTTTTGTGGGAACAAAGCTTTAAATAAATCAAACTCTATAATAATTTTTATATTAACACTGTTTAGAAAGACTCATTGACTGAATGAGGTGGCAATCTATGCTCCCTGATTGAAAGCAAAACAAAACAAAGTTATTCCATAGTGTACTATTTTTTGGTTTGTCTAATTTAAAAAAAAATAAAAATTGTTTATAATTACTATTTCTGAGGAACAACAGAATTTCTCTAGCATCCATCCTGTACAAAAAAACAAACAAACAAAAAACAAAACAAAAAAAGTTTATAATGCCTATATCTCTTCCTGAAGGGGTTGTATAGCTAATGGAGCATATTGTGATAGAAGACCTGAATTATAAAAACTGCTTTGTAGAGTCCCTTTCTATAATCTATCTATCTATCTATCTATCTATCTATCTATCTATCTATCTATCTATCTATCTATTATCTATCTGTCTGTCTGTCTGTCTGTCTATCATCTATCTATCTGTGTATTTACATCCAGACAAGGTACTCTTAGTGCTCTTCAACAGCACATGCTATACTAAACTATGGAACTGGTATAAATTAGGTGTGAAGTCTTTACATGTGAAGTCTTTACATGCACTACCTCACAAACACTACAATCTAGATAATTTAGAGATTAGAACTCAGAAACCACAGATGTCAAGGTCAATACATTCTTTTTTTTATTGTTACTTACTTGAAAGTGCCTATACACTTCAATTTATAGTTGCTGTTGTTTTGTTTTGTTTTTGTAAAGAAGAAAGTAGGCCTTAGAAGTAGTGCTGTAGTAATCATACACTGTTTTAGAAGAAAATAAATATCACTAGTTCATGGCTAGAAAAAGTATGGGAACTTTATTACCTTTTCCTGCCCTCTCTCACTTGGCAGGAAAATCTGTGCCACCTCTTAAATGTATAAAACTAGGTAGAGGAAGCACCAGGACTTAGCCTTAGAGGAAAAAGAGAAAATTATCACGAAGCATTCATATACAGATAGGAGTACTTGAACAGTCTGCCTGGAAGGGAAACGCTGCCGAAGGATGTGATACATTCCACCACAGGGAAGGAGACAGAGCCAAGCATAGAGCTGCTTTATCACATACAGAGCCATCTACTTGACCAAAGGTGAAAAACATAACAACTGTAAACCAGAAAAATGACTGACAGTACACTACATCTAATATAAAAATATACCTGTCTGCAATATATGAAGTGCAACCTTATTTTAGGAGATAAGCTAGGACTATGATTATATTTGAAAGCCTGATTCTCCTTGCCTCATTAGGTCCATTTGGTTGTACACTAAGACTATAACCAAAGGTTTCTGATGAAAAGCTATCTTTAAATAAGTTCAATGACATTTGAAGTTATCTTCTGGAAAAACCATCTTATACAAATTCATAATAGACTTGCTTTGGGGAAATCACTTGATTTTGGTGAGTAAATAGATCACTGACGTGGGAAGTAGTGACGGGAGACAATCATGAAAACAACTAGTTAACATGTCAGGGCTAATGATATCGGATGTCTAGATGCATCAATAAGATCACTCATGCCAGTAGATTTTTTTAAAAAATCAACAACAAAAACAAACACTTTGATTCTGTTTTAAACCTGCAGCTAGCCATTAACCTTCATTAATCTATCTATCTATCTATCTATCTATCTATCTATCTATCTATCTATCTATCTATCTATCTATCTATCTGAGTGTGTTTCATAATGGAATGAGTGATACAGTTTACATTCTTTCCTGAACAGGTATTTGTAGAGGGACTACTATGTGCTAGACAATAAGCAAAGGTAATTGAGAAACATTGTATTCAAAAACTACTGACTGCCTTCAAGAATCACAGTTTCTAATTAGGGAACTCCATCAAGTAAGTGGGCAGTTACAATGTAGGTTAGCACGTCTGACAACAAGGTGAAGTACATAATGGACTCAGAATGGGGCACAGAGGAGTTGGGGAGCCCCATCAAAGTTAGAGGATCTTCTTTATCAACTGGAACTATCATATAAGGCATATATTGTACTGAAAGAGTTTCCCCAGAATTTCTGATTCAATATTAGTTCCAGGGTGGGACTCAAGGATTTTCATTTCTATTATAAGAAGTTTGCATATGATGCTGATGATATTGGTCTGCGCACAGCACTTGGAGAACTATTGGAATACACTATGTATAAATCACCCCTCTTCATCACCAATGTAAATATTATTTATTTTTTTATAAGGGAACAGTTTAAGTTATCGTAATCCAGTATTATGCTATCCGTGTTTGGACCAGTCAGTCAAAAATAATCCTATGTTTAACATCATTACCGTCTGACAATAACTAGTGAGAGATACAGCAGTGTCAATTTTATTATATGAGCCCTGATGTCAGATTGCCTGGATTGGCCTAAATTCCCAGTTTTGTCACCTTCCTGCTCTGTAACCTTAGCATAACTAATGAAACTCCCTAAAACTGTTTCCTCATTTGTAAATGAATAGCAGAAACCCCTAATACCTCATTGTGAGGATTAATGAAATACTGATTGTTAGGTTACTCGCACAGTTTCAAGCACAGGAAATGTCCTAATAAATGCTTGCAACTATAAAAGGGAGGATCTGGAAATAATGCTCATGATTACTCAATTTGAAAAATGCCAATGTGAGAAATTCGAGAATTTTTAGATTTTCATAAATGTAGTGTATTAAAATAAACATGACATAGACCTTCATATGTGGGCCTTAAAAAAGGGTGATAATTTACATATTTGAGAAAAGTGAAAGGATCAAGGGTCCAGGAGATTATTATTAGTAATTTTCAGTTCCCAAAGAGCAGCAACCCTAATGAGGTGTTATTAACTGAAATGGGTAACACGGATGAGCTTATGAATGATTCCCATTTTTCTGAATTTGAGTGAAAATTGTGCTAAAAGAGTAAAGGAGTTGTTATAAACTTTTTTCTTTTTTTTTCTTTTTTTCCATCTCTTTTATTTATTTTAAGCTGAAAGCAGGCTGGATAAAGATGCGCAGTGCTGTTTGTCGTGAGAGTACTGGCTAAGCATTATAATTGTCCTGATTTCGCCTAGAGAAGTAACACACTTTCTACTTTTTTAAGATGGGTTTTCATACTGATTCTATTATTTTCTGATGAAAAAAGTTCAAAATCTATACAAATAGACTTGCTAAGTTTTCAAGTTGTTCAAAAATTCGATAAGCAGAAATTTACATTAGCTAGTAACTGTGTTCTGTGGTACCTGGGGGTCAATTTCTGTCATGTATTCAAGCTCAGCAGATAATTTTGAGGGAGGTGCTTTACATGTGATGATTTTTGAAGTATTTTTGCTTCGTTTGCTGAGATTGATCCAGTGACCCTCATCGGGGCTGAAAAGAGAAGCTTTCTGTCCCTTGTTTCCTGCTTCCCCTCAAACGATATTTGGTTTATGAAGCTGTATGGAAGCACCTCAAGGACTTTGCTGTCAGGGCCTCTTATTGATGCTGCCAAGTGGCAGATTTCTCTTCTCAAAATACAGAGGATGCCAGAAAATGTATACACATTTTAAGAAACAGAAACACTGTATTAACATTGTAATGCGCAATATATACCGACAACATAAGATGAATACAAGTTACGTTTGACTTCTACAATTAAAAGAGGTGCTCAAAGTAGTTACCATCAGTGTAATTTTAATACAGTTTTTTTCCTTTCTTAAAATGTGTAAATATATTTTTTGGCACCCTCTGTATATACACATACACATACACATACATATACAGAAGGTGCCAAAAAAACATATACACATTTTAAGAAAGGAAAAAACTGCATTAAAATTATTAAAATTGTAATACTCAATATATACTGATAACAAGATGAATACAAGTCATGTGTATACATTTTTTGGCGCCCCCAGTATATGTAATAATTGGAGCTAAAATAGACAAATCTAAAGTAGAAATCCAAAGTGATGTTTCCTAAGGAAACAAAATGGAGAGAAAACCTGTTTCAGAAATTAAGTTATTTTAGAAATAAATGAACCATATGAATAGCAGGTGCATATGCTAATAGAATGACTCTATATTTTAATTAAGCAGCATTTTCCTACAGAATAATTACATATGTTGTTTACGCAACTGTTTTTTTAAGGTCTTTAGCACTTCTATAATGTACTTTCTTCTCTGGCTAAGAGTTAAAAGCGTTAAGAACATTTGCTTTCATTGTGAAAGAAATACATAATAAGCACTATGTTTACTGCAAATGCTTATTCCCACAAAATAGTGAGTCCAAAAATTCAAAAAAACTTATTAATATCTACTTCCATAGTTTACTTTAAGCTTTTAAAATTTGCCATAGCTTTATTATAAAGAATTATTCCTTGGATTCTATAGAACGGCAACTTTCTTTTGAGATATCCTCAAATATATATAACTACACCAACAGAAATTTCTGCAGCTGCAGGAAGTTCTCACAGTTGCTGCATAAGGGATTGAGGGGGAGTGCTACATAGAATGCACTGCCACAAAATCATGTATTATTTTTTCATTAAATCCTTATTAACTGAATCAAAACCTTACACATGAAACACTCAGATCAAAGCAATTGTTTTCCTTTTGGAAGACTCTCTTGGGAAACCGCTACAGAATTGTCTTAAGAACATAATAAATGTATACATTTTAATGGCTTACAGAGGACTTGACAACGTGGAGAGTATGTTCAATTTCCTTACTGAGACTATCATAAACTATAGAATTAAAAAAAAAAAAGGTTTATTATTGCTGTATTGCTCATCAGAGATTATTAACTAATTGGATTCTTTGAAAAACAATTTATCAGTAGTCCATAGAAGAAGCCTATTACATTATCTTTCAAAATGCTGAGCTTGTCTTCTAAAGATTCTGTATTCTAGGGCTTCTGATTTTGATTCTCTCTGCTGGGATAGTGAAATCACAGGAGCAGTATAAATATAATCATTCTTAACACATGATCTTTAGAATACAAAATGTTTGATTAGACGTAATTAGGAAATGAAAAGAGAGGTCTCCTACTTTTAAAATCTCTATGAATTTTACAAATTGTTGGTGGGAAGAACTACATAGATATGGCTGGAAGATGATTATTGGCAACAAGCATTTATTTTTTTTTAATTTTTTTTTAATTTATTGGGGTGACAATTGTTAGTAAAATTACATAGATTTCAGGTGTACAATTCTGTATTACATCATCTATAAATCCCATTGTGTGTTCACCACCCAGAGTCAGTTCTCCTTCCATCACCATATATTTGATCCCCCTTACCCTCATCTCCCACCCCCCACCCCCCTTACCCTCTGGTAACCATTTGTGACAACAGAAACTCATAGACACAGACAATACTTCAGCAAAAGCATTTTTGACTAAACAATTTTGAACAAATCAGACCAAGTTGGTTTGGGAAGGCACTAAGTTTGAATGACTGTGGAGTGGAAATATCATGTCTGGCTAAATCCCAGGTTCGTTCTCAAAAAATGTTGGCCCCTGAGGCTGTTAAAGTTAGATATCCAGAGGACAGACCTTCACCCAATAAAAATAGATATTAATTCAAAATGCATTTTAAATGTATTTGTCAACAGATGTATTTGTAACAATAAACTTTAAGTGCACTATTTTTTTACACCAGTCATGTTCTGAAGAAGTGAATTAAAAGCATAGCTAAGATTTCCAGCATAGACAATCCAACAGGGCAGATCTTTATGACAAAAAGATTATGATTATTTTCCTCTAGTAACTATCTGAAATTGTAGAGTCATATTTTCCTTCATGATGAAGTATAAACTTTGGTCTTAGAATTTAAATGTGGTTATTGTTTAACGAAGCAATCACATACAACTGAATATTTTGGTAGCATTTAACAGTTCTCACCTTATAATTTCATGAAAGAAATGATAGAAGAATTAGTAAATAATTTTAAAAAAAGCTTTTACCACTAATTTCTTATTAGTAAAGAGCTATTACAACATCTCTGTTGCCATGTTTCTAATGATATGTTCTTTCAACAGGGCCTTAAAAGGTGGACAAAATGGAGCCAGCCTAAAACTCGATGTGAATTTTTGATGAAGGAGACTTCAATCATTAATTATTTGATATATACTTTGCTTTAAGAATGAAATAATACTAAGACTATATCAATATAACATATTAGATTTAATTTATCTGGGATATCTTGAAACTGAAGATAGATTTGATTAAGATATTTGACAGCAGAGTTGCCATCTTTTGGACAGAGCTCTGCATGTGGATGTAGAGACTTGAGTTCTAGTTTGTCAGTAGTTATCATATTTTGATGGTTAAATAAAATAAAAAATGAAAGGGCAGTTCATGTCTCCCAACTCCCTACATTTTCAAAGCTCTTTCCAAATCTTATAATTTTAAGATTTTCAAGTTTTATTGATTTGTTCTACAAAAACAACTATGAAGAACACAAGTAAATCAATTCTTACACTTTAAATTTGCATGTGTTGTAATTAAGGTCTTTATTTGATTGTTGTGAACTTTGTTGTAAAAGAAAACTAGTTACCTAGGTTTAAACACTTACATTGTGAAAATATCTTCCCCTAAGGAGTATGAGTGCAATATTTGGCTATTTGATTATAAAACTTGATTTTTTATTCAGCAACTTACTAGATGTAAGGTAGGGAACATGAATTAATGAACTTTGCCTGTTCTGTATGTGACATACTTGGTGGTCACTAGAAACTTATGAAATTAGTACAACAATAATGAAGTGAATTATTTTTTTTTAATTGGAGATGAAAATTTCCAGAAAAATTTTATTGTTAATTTCATTACCTGCATAACAATGAACCACAAACTAAATGGCTTAAATTTACTCCCTCATAGTCCTGGGAATTTGAAATCAAGGTTTTGGCAGGACTCCCAGCAGAGCCACTACGTAGGAGATAATCCTTTTTTTGCCTCTTCAGCTTCTAATGTGATACCAGGTATTAACTTGGCTGATGACTGCATAACTCATTCTCTGCTTTTGTCTTCACATATCGGTCTTTCCTTCTTGTCTCTATCTCTGTGTCTTTTCTTTCAAGGACACCAGTTATACTGGATTAAGGATGAATCCTACTTCTGTATGACCTCATTATAACTAATTACACCTGCAATGACCCTATTCCCAAATCAGTTCACGTTCTGAGGTACTCGAGGTTAGGATTCCGACATGCTTTTGAGGGGAATAGAATTTAACCCCTAATAATACCATAGGACAAAAATAGATGAATGTATGTTTAAAAATGTTGTGATCAATGACATTAAGACTATACCATTGTGGAAGGAATAATATCAGAGCGTGTGATTATAGGAAATATAAACTCAGAATGAAAAAATTACCTAGTAAACACTGTGCAGAACCACTCTTGATAATGAAATAGACTTGGATGTTTGGTATTTGCCTTGACCTTCATATTCACTTTATACTTACACTTTGTAGCATGTCACCAAACAGTGTATTGTCTTGCATATAATGAAATGCCAGATTTACAGTGTTTCCGTTCACATAATGCACAGTGAATACAATTTTGATATAAAACTAAAATCTTAGAATTTAAACAAGTTTAGGTAATACTTCCAGTAATGTATTTATAACACAGTGGGTAATATTCCTATTTAGCCTAATCATGTATATTCCTGCTGTTATGGATTCTCATTAGAAATCATTAGAAAAAATGATGTGGTTTAGGTATGGTCATATAAACTATCCCTTTCTGCTTCATTTTCTCCTAATATTATTTCAATTGTGGTTTCAGCTGTAGGAACTAAGCTGAATTTCCTTAAGTAGGGCAGTTAGTTAATTGGTTTAAAGTTTCCTTGTTAGAATATAGATTTTAGCTTCAAAACTTCATCTGAACATTATCATAAGAAAATAAATGGCGAAAAATATCTGATTAACAATATATGTCTCACTGTAAACATATGATGAGGAAAATATTGGTGGTGCCAAAAAATGTACACATTTTAAGAGATGTTATCTATGTATTACTTTTTGAAGTTGAATTATGGTAGCAATGTGTACTATGATGTTCCCTCAAAAGATGGCGTTAATCAAATGAACACTAGCATCATTCATTGTATTTCAATTTTAACAGTTTTTTCTTTTCTTAAATGTGTATGCATTTGTTTTTTGGCACCCTATGTTTGTAAAAGAAAAAAAAACAGATACTTAATTTGAAATCAAATGTTACTGTTTTGTTTTATGCTGAATAATGACATTTTAATCAAGGCCACTGGGATATTTCAAGTAATTTCTTGAAAAAGTTTAAAGCTGGTAGATGTCTTTATATTTTTTGGTCTATGAGCTTAATACTGCTCTAATTTTCACAGCAACAGTGTCAAATAGCGTTGCTACATATGGCTATTAAGAACTCGATGCATGGCTAACCGAAATAAGTACTTAAATTTTGAATTTGAATTATTTTAATGAAATTAAATTTAAACTATAAACTAAAGCAGAGTAAACTATTTTTTTTTGCGGTTAAACATTTTTATTGTTTTGCTAGGACTACATTTTACCATAACTTTGAAAATACAGTATTTAAAGTGAGACATATTGTGACAATACATGCCAGAATTTGAAGACTGATAAAAAAATAATGTATAATGTCTCATTAATAATTTTTAGGTTGATTATATGTTGAAATGACAACATTTTTCATTTTTTAGTGAATACTATACATTTTAAATGTAAGTGTGGCTCAATTGAACTTTCTATTAGACAGTGGTGCTGTAATCTAACAAAATAGAGCTGATTTACAATTTCAGGAATTTGCAAACAATTCAGTTTTAAAGTGAAGCAATGTATTGTATTTGCTAGAAGAATTAAGAAGCAAAGGAGCATTTCAAAGTCAAGTCTTTTCAGTAAAAAGTATGTGCTGAATATATAACATTTCATGGCAAATTATACTTAATTGAGGGTCCCATAACTTGTATGAGCAATGCTATTTCTTCTTTTTCTAATAAAACTTGGATTCACACACAAATAACACCCCACCATACAGATCATACAGATACACGCATGCATAAACACATATGCACACACATAAACACATGCATGAGTGCGCATGTGTGGAAACACACACACACACACACACACACACACACACACACACACACGGTTAGATGAATTTTAAACCATATTCCAAGTGGTTTTCTACCTTCATTTTGGAACATGGGATAGTATTGTAAAGTTCACAAAGTGGAAAGATATAGTTTAAGAAATATAAATCCCAAAGTGATGGGTTCTTGTATTTTGAACAATGAGGGATTGAAATACTGTTATTTATATATTTTATTTAATCTTTAATTTGGTAATTGTTTTGCCCTAATTGCTTGTGATGGGCAATTGTTTGTGATGAATTTTCTAATGAAAGAAAAACAAGTGAAAGATGAATTACATTAAGAAAGTAGTGTAAAAGGAACACTATATATGTATATATCTATTATTTTTGTATCAATTATTTTACCTAAACCTCACAATAACCTGAATATATAGCAGTAGTGAATGTGTATGTGTGTGTGTCTGTGTGTGTGTGTGTATATATATATATATATATATATATATACACACACACACACACACATATATACACATTATATATATACATATATATGTAACTTGCTTTTTGTCTTTTCCCCTATATGTATACAATGCATATAAATGCATATTCATATATGCATTTTGCATGTTTATTTTCATTTAACAAAATGCCATGAACACTTTCCATGTTATTATACATTTTAATTATTTTACAGATTAATTTTAACTACTGTATATTGTTCTTTGGATTAAAATAGTTTGCAAAATACTCCCTTTAACTTACATAAATTGTTTCCAGTATTTCACTATTATAAATAATGATTTGGTGAAGACAATAAATGTCTTTATGCACCTGTGATTAGTATAATTTCCAAAAACTAGAATTACAGGATAAAGGAGGCAACTATTTAAAAAGCTAACAAAATATAGCAAAAAGAAAAAAATGCTGTTTAGATGATCATACCAATTTATATTTACACCAGTAGTTTAAAAAAAATATTTCACAAACTTTTACCAATACTGAACATGTTCCACTTTTTTATTTTAATACTTCATATAGTGTGAATTCTGTTCATATCATTTTCAATTATGTAAAAATAATTATATCCAATTTTACACAGATATCATATTTTATGTATGTTTAGCCACTTTACTTATTTAATTTAAAAACAGTCATCTTCTTAATAATTCTTAGAATACTGTCTTTTTGTGGCCTAGTAAACCAACAAATAGTAGAACAAGATAAAATTAATTCTTTGTAAAACTTATTTAATATCTGGGAGAAGAAAATACACTTATCTTCTCCATCTATGATTTACTGTGTCTTGTAATATCAGAAATAGAAAACACTGTGAGTATAAATGCTTAATTTGAAAGTAGTAGTAAGCCTTCGATGAAGTAAAATTTTTTGAATTCATGAAAATATTCAATGTTTATACTTTCAACAGACAAAATAATTATGACAAAATTAAAACAAAAGAAAAATTGAATAAAATCCTGACAAAAAAGAACAGATGTTTTAATATTGTCAGAATATATTATAGCTAGTCTCCTCTGTGATGTGTATATTTTCTATATCCTGAAATGGATTAAACCTTTTAAGAAATGTTTTTTTCATATTCTACTACATTGAGATCCTTTCATACTACCGTTTTCTAAGTGTGAAGGCATGATGTGAATTAATCTACTTACGTGAGAATCAGAATACTGAATGGAGAGAATCCTGAGAGGACTACAATGTGCTTAGCATAGGTGTTGGCCTGGATCTGTAATTTAGTTGAAGTAGCTTTAAAACTCAGCTCACAGGAGGAAACCAATCTCATATGAAAATGTGGGACATAAACGCAACCAAATTTAATTGGAAAAGCTTTCAATTTTGGAGTAAATCTTCCAGAAAATGCCAAATTAAATGGAAAATTACTCTATTTACCTTGGAGATAGGTTCACACTTTAGCAAATTGACTTAAAGAACCATTTTTTTTTTAATCTATAGTGATAAAGCTTCCATTGTGTCTTTAATACAAGTACTATTATGACCGCAAATAACAGTATCAAAAATATGAGTTGTATGGCATAGTTACAGAAAAAAAAAGAGCAAAAGGGAAATAAGTGGAAGACTAGCTTGAGTAAACCCAACTGTACTGTCTTTTAAAGTATTAATGTATGAAATTATGAGTTCTTCCATTTTGGAGTGGTGAGTAATCACCCCATAGGTTTTTGTTAATTTGTTACTTTTGTGTTTTATTTAAAGTTGCTTTGAAGCTCCAAGCATGTATCCATGAATAAATGGGAGAGACAGCTATGACTATATATTTCAGTGTATTGAGCACATATAAGTTGGAAAAAAATATATATGGATTGACTTACTTCTAATGAGAAAATACTGCTTCCTTCTTGAGAAAGCAACACGAGCATTTGTAATCACCTAATTGCTATTCACAAAGCCTTGAATTATCAGTTTCTCTGTGAAGTCCTCTTTGGCCCTATGAACAGAATCTCCAATTAATTTTCTACTCTATTTTCATTACTGGTTCACGTCATTATAACATACAGATCTGATAGATTTATATATCCTATCCAATGGTATAACAAGATGGGCCGAGGACTATTCACCATGGGTGCAAATCATAAGGAAGTGCATTGACTGTAGAGAATTTAAAAATATTATTAACCTGATCTAAAATTCAGCCTTCTTTTTACTATCACACACCAGCAATTCAGTGCTATGAAAGTGATAAAATACTACTCTACACCAGGGATAATCACTGTCACTCACAGGCACCCTCCACTTCCCACCCCACGGAAACCCCACGCATGTCTGGAAAACCACTCATTATATCTCACTTCCTACTATCATATATTTGAGTATTGAATTATTTTTTTTAATATAATTCCTCTCTCTCTCTCTCTCTCTCTCTCTCTCTCTCTCTCTCTGGAACTATAGGAGACATTCAGGAAATGTTGGTAGAGCATATCTTAATAAAACAATGAATAGCACCAGTAGAAGATATCGAAAAAAGGAGAAAATGAAAAGGTTGGGTTTCTTACTAAATGATATTATTGTTCATATAAAATCAGAGAAAACAGCCAAATAAATTGTAGAAAGATTCTATAAAGTTATTTTCCAAAGTGTCATAAAACAAGATTATTGAATTATATAGCAAAGAATAAAATAAGCAGAAATTTAACAAGAACATATATATTTCATGTATGCTCACGTGTCTCCCAGCAACTACCTAGGATGAATATTGACATAATAATTTCTCCTTTGCATTAGATTTCCAGATCTCAAAAAGCGGTTTTCATTGATAGAATCAAAACAGAAACATAAGGAAATGGATTTTGGGAAATGTAGATCATGGTTTCTCATCATCACATTGAAGAAATTTTATCCTAGATCAATACCAAATTGAGAACAGTAAACTAAGTACAATAGATCTGTACTGGGAAAGATGAGTTTGACCAAGTCCACAGAGAAGACAAATAAGAGGAATAGAAAAATTTATTTAAAAAATAGTTCAATTGTACTGAAATAGCAATATAATGGATGAGACACATATATCTCTCATATATATGTGTGTGTGTGTGTGTGATATACACACACATATATATGTGTGTGTATATATACACACATACATACACACACACACACATATATATATATATATATACATATGGGATATAGATATAGATATTTATAGATATATATGTATATATATATATACATATATATGTGTGTATATATATATATATATATATATATATATATATATATATATCATCCATTATATTGCTATATTGTGTGTGTGTACACACACACACAATCTTTGGAGTAGTCAAAATATTTGGAAGACAAAAATCAAAGAAAATGCTGAAAGAATATGGAATTCCTATGGAATAAAATGCAACATAGATATGCAGTATAAACATCATGGTTAATCAAATATCTTATGGTGAAGAACTTATGGTTTTGAAATTTAATAATTTAGTGTCATCCAGAAATAAGATTGAGTATGATCAAATTAATTGTGAGGCTATGATGGAATTGAGTTTCATGAAGAAAGGAACACAGATGAATGAGGTTCATCTTTTTACTACTAATAAGTGCAAAGACATTTGGTGTCACTGAAAAGATAACCCGAAAGGGGCCCACAGCTGTTATTTTGCTGTGCACTCTCCCCCTATCAAATCAAAGTAGAGATGATATTTAAGAATGTAAACTTCCCAGCAGACAACAAAGCTAGGGCTTGAAAGGGATTTCGACTTGAGGATTTAAAATAATATCATATACATATAATATATACACAATACATATATAATATTCTTTAATTTATATATATATATATAATTATTTATAATTTGTATTACCCAATTTTATAGTGTATGAATTCTAAATGCTGTATACATTTTATGACCCAGTGTCTATGAATGTTACAGAAAATAAAGCTCTATAAGTGATTTAGAGATATTTCTTTTTAATTTCACCAAATTTCATTTTACTTCCAGTTTGAGTGGGCAGTTGGTTTGAAATTTCAGGAAAGATGTTCAATGGATCTCAAATTGTAATTATTGTTCAAATGGACACATTGTGTAGAATTTTAAGTGCAGCCATGTGGGAGAATGTCAATGGGGTGATACAAATGAACAAATAGTTTTGCTAGGTTAGTTAAATGTTAATTAAATGTGGAATATGGTGACAAAGAGATTCATTTACTAAGGAACAATTTTAATAACCTGAATCTAAAATTAAACATCAAGTCGAAACCACTACTTTATACTGGGTAACATTGTAGTTTTTAATTTTTTTCAACATTTGCTAATATAAAGTGTTAGTATGAGAACCAGAATCAAAATAGTAAGAACTTAAAAAACAGGGGGGCACTACAGCATGTTTCTAGAGGAATTCTGAGTTATCTTTGTTATAATCTATATACGCTGACTGCTATAGGTCCATATATTACTTCCATTTAAGTTACTGCATAGTTATAAAAATAGAAGATCCAAAAAGAAAAAAAAAGGAAAACAAGGACAACTTCTGCATGTCTTTAGCATCCCCAAATCATATCAATGCATTCATACATTAATTCAAGAGATACCGAAAATCTGCAGTATTCAAACAGCTGTGTACTGAGAACTTTTAGAAAATGATCGGATACTGAGTAAAGGATTCTTATAGATTACTAACTAAATTATCTTGGGACTTCATATGTTGTGTTGGCCTATCACAAAATAAAGACTCGGGGTAACATTTACTGAACATGTATTTTGTGTTCAATATCTTCCACATATCATCCCTGAGAAAGATGGAATCAGCCCCATTGTACAGGCTGGAAAAAATGAAGTTGAGAGAGAAAAGCAGTTGGTCCAAGAATTCATAGGAGAGTTGTAATTTAAATCCTAATTTTTATCTGAGTCTATCATCCCTGATTTTCCCACATACCATAACAGATTCCTCATATAACATCTAACATGTAAATGATGCTTTATGGTTTTCCTATTGTGCGTAGCATTCTTTTAATAAACCACAAAAGTCATTTCATATGCAGAGAAGTGATATCATCCTACATTCCTATTCAAAGAAACCAAGAAGCAGATGTGATGTTCACTTTCTTCAATTTATATAGTTTTATTTTATTTTTTATTTGTAAATCCTTTTTAAAAATAATCTTTTTGTATTATAATAATTTTCAATTTACAGAAAATTTATGAAGATGGCATAAATTGTTCCTATATGTTCTTCAATCAGTTTTTCCTATTGTTAACATCTTACATTAATATTTTAGTCAGGGTTCTTCAGAGAAAGAGAACTGATAGGAGACAGCAATATATAGATCTATCTATCTATCTGCCTATCAATATTTATCATAGGAATTGGTTCACACAATTATGGAAGCTAAGAATTCCTAAGATGTGCTATTTACAAGCTGGAGACCCAGTGGTACAGTTGTAGTCCAGGTATCAAGACTGAGAACTTCTGGACAGATAGTCTAGAAGTCCTAGTTGGAATGCAGGAGAAGACTAATATAGTAGTTCAAGTAGTCAGCTTGAAAGAGCAAATTCTCTTTTACTCTACCTTTTTGTTCTATTTAGGCCCTCAACAGATTAGCTCATACCCACTCACATTAGAGAGGAAGGCCAGCCTGACTCAGTCTACCAATTCAAAGACTTATCTCCTCCAGAATCATCCTCATAGACATACCCAGAAATGATGTTGAATCAGCACCATTTGACCCAGTCAAGTTGACATATGAAATTAACCATCACTTACTATTACTATGGT